>NC_068442.1:55497374-55522374 GCF_023373465.1 Oncorhynchus keta
TTCCATTGATTCCATTCCAGTCATTACAATGAGCCGTCCTCCCCCAGCAGCCTCCTTGGTTTGGTACCATTCCATTGATTTTTTATTTATTTATTTTTTTATTTCACCTTTATTTAACCAGGTAGGCTAGTTGAGAACAAGTTCTCATTTGCAACTGCGACCTGGCCAAGATAAAGCATAGCAGTGTGAACAGACAACACAGAGTTACACATGGAGTAAACAATTAGCAAGTCAATAACACAGTAGAAAAAAATGGGCAGTCTATATACAATGTGTGCAAAAGGCATGAGGAGGTAGGCGAATAATACAATTTTGCAGATTAACACTGGAGTGATAAATGATCAGATGGGCATGTACAGGTAGAGATATTGGTGTGCAAAAGAGCAGAAAAGTAAATAAATAAAAACAGTATAAAAACAGTATGGGAATGAGGTAGGTGAAAAAGGGTGAGCTATTTACCTATAGACTATGTACAGCTGCAGCGATCGGTTAGCTGCTCGGATAGCTGATGTTTGAAGTTGGAGAGGGAGATAAAAGTCTCCAACTTCAGCGATTTTGCAATTCGTTCCAGTCACAGGCAGCAGAGTACTGGAACGAAAGGCGGCCAAATGAGGTGTTGGCTTTAGGGATGATCAGTGAGATACACCTGCTGGAGCGCGTGCTACGGATGGGTGTTGCCATCGTGACCAGTGAACTGAGATAAGGCGGAGCTTTACCTAGCATGGACTTGTAGATGACCTGGAGCCAGTGGGTCTGGCGACGAATATGTAGTGAGGGCCAGCCGACTAGAGCATACAAGTCGCAGTGGTGGGTGGTATAAGGTGCTTTAGTGACAAAACGGATGGCACTGTGGTAGACTGCATCCAGTTTGCTGAGTAGAGTGTTGGAAGCCATTTTGTAGATGACATCGCCGAAGTCGAGGATCGGTAGGATAGTCAGTTTTACTAGGGTAAGCTTGGCAGCGTGAGTGAAGGAGGCTTTGTTGCGGAATAGAAACTCGACTCTGGATTTGATTTTTGATTGGAGATGTTTGATGTGAGTCTGGAAGGAGAGTTTGCAGTCTAGCCAGACACCTAGGTACTTATAGATGTCCACATATTCAAGGTTGGAACCATCCAGGGTGGTGATGCTAGTCGGGCATGCGGGTGCAGGCAGCGATCGGTTGAAAAGCATGCATTTGGTTTTACTCGCGTTTAAGAGCAGTTGGAGGCCACGGAAGGAGTGCTGTATGGCATTGAAGCTCGTTTGGAGGTTGGATAGCACAGTGTCCAATGACGGGCCGAAAGTATATAGAATGGTGTCGTCTGCGTAGAGGTGGATCAGGGAATCGCCCGCAGCAAGAGCAACATCATTGATATATACAGAGAAAAGAGTCGGCCCGAGAATTGAACCCTGTGGCACCCCATAGAGACTGCCAGAGGACCGGACAGCATGCCCTCTGATTTGACACACTGAACTCTGTCTGCAAAGTAATTGGTGAACCAGGCAAGGCAGTCATCCGAAAAACCGAGGCTGTTGAGTCTGCCGATAAGAATTTGGTGATTGACAGAGTCGAAAGCCTTGGCGAGGTCGATGAAGACGGCTGCACAGTACTGTCTTTTATCGATGGCGGTTATGATATCATTTAGTACCTTGAGTGTGGCTGAGGTGCACCGTGACCGGCTCGGAAACCAGATTGCACAGCGGAGAAGGTACGGTGGGATTCGAGATGGTCAGTGACCTGTTTGTTGACTTGGCTTTCGAAGACCTTAGATAGGCAGGGCAGGATGGATATAGGTCTATAGCAGTTTGGGTCCAGGGTGTCTCCCCTTTGAAGAGGGGGATGACTGCGGCAGCTTTCCAATCCTTAGGGATCTCAGACGATATGAAAGAGAGGTTGAACAGGCTGGTAATAGGGGTTGCGACAATGGCGGCAGATAGTTTCAGAAATAGCGGGTCCAGATTGTCAAGCCCAGCTGATTTGTACGGGTCCAGGTTTTGCAGCTCTTTCAGAACATCTGCTATCTGGATTTGGGTAAAGGAGAACCTGGGGAGGCTTGGGTGAGGAACTACGGGGGGCGGAGCTGTTGGCCGAGGTTCCATTCCAGCCATTACAATGAGCCGTCCTCCCCCAGCAGCCTCCCTTGGTTTGGTACCATTCCATTGATTCCATTCCAGCCATTACAATGAGCCGTCCTCCCCCAGCAGCCTCCATTGGTTGGTACCATTCCATTGATTCCATTCTAGCCATTACAATGAGCCGTCCTCCCCCCAGCAGCCTCCCTTGGTTTGGTACCATTCCATTCACTCCATTCCAGCCATTACAACGAGCCGTCCTCCCCCCAGCAGCCTCCACTGGTTTGAATGAGCCCGTCCTCCTATAGCTCATACACATTTAACAATTTACATAAAAATACTTAATATATAATAATATATGCCATTTAGCAGACGCTTTTATCCAAAGCGACTTACAGTCATGTGTGCATACATTCTACGTATGGGTGGTCCCGGGGATTGAACCCACTACCCTGGCGTTACAAGCGCCATGCTCTACCAACTACTAGTTGTTGTTGTTTGAGGCACGTGTCACCATGTTCCAACCATAGCGATGTTAATTGGATTATTTTATAAACACTTTTATAAATGCCATCGAAACCAGTATTTCTCTCATGTTCTCAACTTTATTTCATTGTCCAACGGCCAAAGACACAATCCTAGTCATATTAACCACCCATATTAACAACCCATAATAACAACCCATATTAACCACCCATATTAACAACCCATAATGACCACCCATATTAACCACCCATATTAACCACCCATATGAACAACCCATAATGACCACCCATATTAACAACCCATATTAACCACCCATATTAACAACCCATATTAACAACCCATATTATCCACCCATATTAACAACCCATAATAACAACCCATATTGACAACTCATATATAACCATCCATATTAACCACCCATATTAACCACCCATACTAACAACCCATAATAACCACCCATATTAACAATCCATATTAACCACCCATATTAACAACCCATATGAACAACCCATAATGACCACCCATATTAACCACCCATACTAACAACCCATATGAACAACCCATAATGACCACCCAGATTAACAACCCATATTAACCACCCATACTAACAACCCATAATAACATATTAACAACTCATATGAACAACCCATAATGACCACCCACATTAACTACCCATACTAACAACCCATATGAACAACCCATAATGACCACCCAGATTAACAACCCATATTAACCACCCATATTAACAACCCATAATAACATATTAACAACTCATGCTTGTTGTTGCATCTTCCATCTTTCTACATTTCTGAAGGACAAGCTGACCAATAGAATAAGTAAACTTTTCTAGTGCTTTTGCTGTTCGTTACTTATCTTGTTGATGAAATGTAAATGTGGACAATTCTTCTACCATCTTCAATATGGCCTCTGAATTCGAGGCATCCCCAATGAGTCCGTCTTCACTTGTAGCCTACTTCGGAGCTGCAATGCCTGTGAGAAGGACCCGATCAAGTGATGTGCATTGGCTAATAGTAACTGAGGTATCTCAGAGAGCCATGTGAATGAGAGGTGCTTCGGGGCATGGCGATTGGCTAATAGTAACTGAGGTATCTAAGAGAGCCATGTGATGAGAGGTGATTTGGAGCATGGCGATTGGCTAATAGTAACTGAGGTATCTAAGAGAGCCATGTGAATGAGAGGTGCTTCGGAGCATGGCGATTGGCTAATAGTAACTGAGGTATCTCAGAGAGCCATGTGAATGAGAGGTGCTTTGGAGCATGGCGATTGGCTAATAGTAACTGAGGTATCTAAGAGAGCCATGTGAATGAGAGGTGCTTCGGGGCATGGCGATTGGCTAATAGTAACTGAGGTATCTAAGAGAGCCATGTGAATGAGAGGTGCTTCGGGGCATGGCGATTGGCTAATAGTAACTGAGGTATCTAAGAGAGCCATGTGAATGAGAGGTGATTTGGAGCATGGCGATTGGCCAATAGTAACTGAGGTATCTAAGAGAGCCATGTGAATGAGAGGTGCTTCGGGGCATGGCGATTGGCTAATAGTAACTGAGGTATCTAAGAGAGCCATGTGATGAGAGGTGATTTGGAGCATGGCGATTGGCTAATAGTAACTGAGGTATCTAAGAGAGGCATGTGAATGAGAGGTGCTTCGGAGCATGGCGATTGGCTAATAGTAACTGAGGTATCTAAGAGAGCCATGTGAATGAGAGGTGATTTGGAGCATGGCGATTGGCTAATAGTAACTGAGGTATCTAAGAGAGCCATGTGAATGAGAGGTGATTTGGAGCATGGCGATTGGCCAATAGTAACTGAGGTATCTAAGAGAGCCATGTGAATGAGAGGTGCTTCGGAGCATGGCGATTGGCAGCAGGAAGAAATGTCTGACCATTTGGAACACAGCATTTTAAATAATAGTACAGCCAAGATTTAGCCAACATGTTGCAGTTAATTTATTGTTTAATTATTCGAGGCTCTCTTTGTTATTTATTTTTATAACTAAAATGCTTGAAGGAAATTATCAGACCAAAAGATGAGGACACAACTGTTCACCTGACACAAGACTGAAGTTTAAAATATCTAACTTATCTAACTTATAATATCTAACTTATCTAACTTATAATATCTAACTTATCTAACTTATAATATCTAACTTATCTAACTTATAATATCTAACTTATCTAACTTATAATATCTAACTTATCTAACTTATAATATCTAACTTATCTAACTTATAATATCTAACTTATCTAACTTATAATATCTAACTTATCTAACTTATAATATCTAACTTATCTAACTTATAATATCTAACTTATCTAACTTATAATATCTAACTTATCTAACTTATAATATCTAACTTATCTAACTTATAATATCTAACTTATCTAACTTATAATATCTAACTTATCTAACTTATAATATCTAACTTATCTAACTTATAATATCTAACTTATCTAACTTAATATCACAGACTTTATTTTCCCTAACGAAAATGCATCAACCTCCTGCATATAGGTAAATGTATTATAATCCTAATAATAATCAGAACAACCTTATAATGGGCTATGATATACATACTGCACGTCCAATAGAAAGAAACAGACATAATTGGTTAATAAAATAATTATTGAAAAAACTAGAATGAATAGATGTGCTCAAGGATGCCCTCTGGTGTTTCCAATGAGCTTCAATGGAGAGCACTGAGACTCACATCAGCATACCACAGCATACTACAGCATACTAAAGCATTCCACAGCATACCACAGCATACCACAGCATACCACAGCATACTAAAGCATTCCACAGCATACCACAGCATACTAAAGCATTCCACAGCATACCACAGCATACCACAGCATACCACAGCATACTAAAGCATTCCACAGCATACCACAGCATACCACAGCATACCACAGCATACCACAGCATACCACAGCATTCCACAGCATACTACAGCATTCCACAGCATACCACAGCATACCACAGCATACCACAGCATTCCACAGCATTCCACAGCATACCACAGCATACTACAGCATACCACAGCATACCACAGCATTCCACAGCATACTACAGCATACCACAGCATACCACAGCATTCCACAGCATACTACAGCATACCACAGCATACCACAGCATACTACAGCATACTACAGCATACCACAGCATGCTACAGCATACTACAGCATTCCACAGCATACCACAGCATACCACAGCATACCACAGCATTCCACAGCATACCACAGCATACCGCACCTTATACTGCAGTATGATGCAGCTTTTAAATGAACAACCACTCCACTGTAGTGTACTGTATTGGTCTTACATGCTGGAGAAAAGCATCACATCTTATTTTCAACTTCCAACCGTTGATTTAGCCAACAGAGTGAGCCAGCAGAATGAAGTGGTTGTTTGAGGACAGTAACAAGTGATTGATGTTTTCTGGATCATCATTTTGAACTGTCTGTGGCTCCAGACGTGGTGACATTATAGTCTATGTCCAAAATAGCACCCTATTCCCTTATTTTGACCAGAGTCCGAGGCCCTGGTTAAAAGTAGTGAACTAGGTAGGGTGCCATTTGGGAAGCAGGCGTTGTTGTTTTGAGTCAGTGCTAACCATTGTCACTGTAATTCGTTCACAGTGAGTTTATAGCTCAACAGAGTGCTTTCTGTCTGCGTGTCCCAAATGGCATCCTATTCTGTAGTGCACTACTGTTAACCAGGATCCATAAGGGATATGCTGCCATTTGGGACGGGATCTTGGTTTTCACCATTAGAGTCAGTTAGTGTGGCCAGTCTCATAGGAGAGAGGGTCTGTTAGTGTGGCCAGTCCCATAGGAGAGGGGGTCTGTTAGTGTGGCCAGTCTCATAGGAGAGGGGGTCTGTTAGTGTGGCCAGTCCCATAGGAGAGGGGGTCTGTTAGTGTGGCCAGTCCCATAGGAGAGGGGGTCTGTTAGTGTGGCCAGTCTCATAGGAGAGGGGGTCAGTTAGTGTGGCCAGTCCCATAGGAGAGGGGGTCTGTTAGTGTAGCCAGTCTCATAGGAGAGGAGGTCTGTTAGTGTGGCCAGTCTCATAGGAGAGGGGGTCTGTTAGTGTGGCCAGTCCCATAGGAGAGGGGGTCTGTTAGTGTGGCCAGTCCCATAGGAGAGGGGGTCTGTTAGTGTGGCCAGTCTCATAGGAGAGGGGGTCTGTTAGTGTGGCCAGTCCCATAGGAGAGGGGGTCTGTTAGTGTGGCCAGTCCCATAGGAGAGGGGGTCTGTTAGTGTGGCCAGTCTCATAGGAGAGGGGGTCAGTTAGTGTGGCCAGTCCCATAGGAGAGGGGGTCTGTTAGTGTAGCCAGTCTCATAGGAGAGGAGGTCTGTTAGTGTGGCCAGTCTCATAGGAGAGGGGGTCTGTTAGTGTGGCCAGTCCCATAGGAGAGGGGGTCTGTTAGTGTGGCCAGTCTCATAGGAGAGGGGGTATGTTAGTGTGGCCAGTCCCATAGGAGAGGGGGTCTGTTAGTGTGGCCAGTCTCATAGGAGAGGGGGTCTGTTAGTGTGGCCAGTCTCATAGGAGAGGGGGTCTGTTAGTGTGGCCAGTCCCATAGGAGAGGGGGTCTGTTAGTGTGGCCAGTCTCATAGGAGAGGGGGTCAGTTAGTGTGGCCAGTCCCATAGGAGAGGCGGTCTGTTAGTGTGGCCAGTCCCATAGGAGAGGGGGTCTGTTAGTGTGGCCAGTCCCATAGGAGAGGGGTCTGTTAGTGTGGCCAGTCCCATAGGAGAGGGGGTCTGTTAGTGTGGCCAGTCTCATAGGAGAGGGGTCAGTTAGTGTGGCCAGTCCCATAGGAGAGGGGGTCTGTTAGTGTGGCCAGTCCCATAGGAGAGGGGTCTGTTAGTGTGGCCAGTCCCATAGGAGAGGGGGTCTGTTAGTGTGGCCAGTCCCATAGGAGAGGGGGTCTGTTAGTGTGGCCAGTCCCATAGGAGACAGCTGTGGGGAAGGATCTGGGGATCTGCATGGGAACAGTAGTGCTGGTGCTTCTGCTGTGTTCCTCTGTGATGTTTTGTCTCAGCTCCTCGGGACAGCAGTTGCGGTAAACAAATACTTGCGAAAGCCACTGGTCCAGTCCCAGCGGGACCCCAGCTCACACTGACTCAGCTCACACTGAATCCATCAAGTTTGGAGTCAAGGTTTTGACCCTGTCTTTGCAGCTGTTGACTCTGTCAGAGTTAGACTGGGGAAGAAAGGCCATTTCACCAGGTGACCGTGATGGTTTGAGGGACAGATTGGGAATTTAGCCAGGACACCTGGATTAACACCCCTACTCTTACAATAAGTGCCATGGGATCTTTAATGACCACTGTCACACCCTGACCATAGTTTGCTTTGTATGTTTCTATGTTTTGGTTGGTCAGAGTGTGATCTGAGTGGGCATTCTATGTTGTGTGTCTAGTTTGTCTATTTCTGTGTTTGGCCTGATATGGTTCTCAATCAGAGGCAGGTGTTAGTCATTGTCTCTGATTGGGAACCATATTTAGGTAGCCTGTTTGGTGTTGGGTTTTGTGGGTGATTGTTACTGTCTCTGTGTTTGCTCCAGATAGGGCTGTTTTGTTTTTTCACATTTCTTGTTTTGTTAGTCTATTCATGTACAGTTTCTTTATTAAAGAACCATGAATAATAACCACGCTGCGTTTTGGTCCGCCTCTCCTTCGACACAAGAAAACCGTGACAACCACAGAGAGTCAGGACACCCGTTTAACGTCCCATCCAAAAGACGGCACCCTACACAGGGCAATGTCCCCAAAGAGTTTAACCTTGGTTTCATGAGACAAAATAATCTTGTTTATCATGGACTGAGAGTCTTTAGGTGCCTTTCTGGCAAACTTCAAGCGTGCAGTAATGTGCCTTTTACTGAGGAGTGTGTTCCTTCTGTCAACTCTACCATAAAGGCCTGATAGTTGGAGTGCTGCAGAGATGGTTGTCCTTCTGGAAGGTTCTCCCATCTCCACAGAGGAACTCTGGAGCTCTGTCAGGTTGACCATCAGTTTCTTGATCACCTCCCTGACCTAGGCCCTTCTCCCCCGATTGTTAGTGCGGCCAGCTCCAGGAAGAATCTTGGTGGTTCCAAACATCTTCCATTTTAGAACGATGGAGGCCACTGTGTTCTTGGGGACCTTCAATGCGACAGACATCAAGTTGTAGAAACATCTCAAGGATGATAAATGGAAAGAGGATGCACCTGAGCTCAATTTCGAGTCTCATAGCAAAGGGTCTGAATACTTATGTATAAGGTATTTCTGTTTTTTTAGTTTTTAAAAAATGTATTTGCAAACATTTCTAAAAACCTGTTTTCGCTTTGTAATTATGGAGTATTGTGTGTAGATTGCTGAGGAAAAACATGTATTTAATCAATTTTAGAATAAGGCTGTAACGTAACAAAATGTGGGAAAAGTTGAGGGGTCTGAATACTTTCCGAAGGTGCTGTATATCTGCGTTAAGACACTCCATGTGCTACTCAGAGCTGCCTTCATCTTGCAGTGTTGGAGTCTGTGGTTCACCCTGTGGTCTAACATCTCATTGTACACTTAGCAGACACTCTTATCCAGAGCGACTTACAGTAGGGAATGCATGGGGTCCCCCCATAGGAATCAAACCCACAACCCTGGTGTTGCAATTGAACCGTGCTCTACCAACTGAACCGTGCTCTACCAACTGAACCGTGCTCCACCAACTGAACCGTGCTCTACCAACTGAACAATGTTCTACCAACTGAACCGTGTTCTACCAACTGAACCGTGCTCTACCAACTGAACCGTGCTCCACCAACTGAACAATGCTCTACCAACTGAACCGTGCTCTACCAACTGAACAGTGCTCTATCAACTGAACCGTGCTCTACCAACTGAACCGGGCTCTACCAACTGAACCGTGCTCTACCAACTGAACCGTGCTCTACCAACTGAACCGGGCTCTACCAACTGAACCGTGCTCTACCAACTGAACCGTGCTCTACCAACTGAACCGTGCTCTACCAACTGAACCGTGCTCTACCAACTGAACCGTGCTCCACCAACTGAACAATGCTCTACCAACTGAACCGTGCTCTACCAACTGAACAATGCTCTCCCAACTGAACCGTGCTCTACCAACTGAACCATGCTCTACCAACTGAACCGTGCTCTACCAACTGAACCGTGCTCTACCAACTGAACCGTGCTCTACCAACTGAACCGTGCTCTACCAACCTAACAATGCTCTACCAACTGAACCGTGCTCTATCAACTGAACCGTGCTCTACCAACTGAACCGTGCTCTACCAACTGAACCGTGCTCTACCAACTGAACCGTGCTCTACCAACTGAACAATGCTCTACCAACTGAACCGTGCTCTACCAACTGAACATCTACCAACTGAACCGTGCTCTACCAACTGAAACGTGCTCTACCAACTGAACATTGCTCTACCAGCTGAACAATGCTCTACCAACTGAACTTTGCTCTACCAACTGAACCGTGCTCTACCAACTGAACCGTGCTCCACCAACTGAACAATGCTCTACCAACTGAACCGTGCTCTACCAACTGAACATCTACCAACTGAACCGTGCTCTACCAACTGAACATCTACCAACTGAACCGTGCTCTACCAACTGAACATTGCTCTACCAGCTGAACAATGCTCTACCAACTGAACCGTGCTCTACCAACTGAACCGTGCTCTACCAACTGAACCGTGCTCTACCAACTGAACCGTGCTCCACCAACTGAACCGTGCTCTACCAACTGAACCGTGCTCCACCAACTGAACCGTGCTCCACCAACTGAACCGTGCTCCACCAACTGAACCGTGCTCTCCCAACTGAACCGTGCTCTACCAACTGAACCGTGCTCTCCCAACTGAACCGTGCTCTACCAACTGAACCGTGCTCTACCAACTGAACCGTGCTCTCCCAACTGAACCGTGCTCTACCAACTGAACCGTGCTCTACCAACTGAACCGTGCTCTACTAACTGAACCGTGCTCTACCAACTGAACCGTGCCCTACCAACTGAACCGTGCTCCACCAACTGAACCGTGCTCTACCAACTGAACCGTGCTCTACCAACTGAACCGTGCTCTCCCAACTGAACCGTGCTCTACCAACTGAACCGTGCTCCACCAACTGAACCGTGCTCTACCAACTGAACCGTGCTCTACCAACTGAACCGTGCTCTCCCAACTGAACCGTGCTCTACCAACTGAACCGTGCTATACCAACTGAACCGTGCTCCACCAACTGAACCGTGCTCTACCAACTGAACCGTGCTCTACCAACTGAACCGTGCTCTACCAACTGAACCGTGCTCTACCAACTGAGCCGTGCTCCACCAACTGAACCGTGCTCCACCAACTGAACCGTGCTCTACCAACTGAACCGTGCTCTACCAACTGAACCGTGCTCCACCAACTGAACCGTGCTCTACCAACTGAACCGTGCTCTACCAACTGAACCGTGCTCTACCAACTGAACCGTGCTCCACCAACTGAACCGTGCTCTACCAACTGAACCGTGCTCTCCCAACTGAACCGTGCTCTACCAACTGAACCGTGCTATACCAACTGAACCGTGCTCCACCAACTGAACCGTGCTCTACCAACTGAACCGTGCTCTACCAACTGAACCGTGCTCTACCAACTGAACCGTGCTCTACCAACTGAGCCGTGCTCCACCAACTGAACCGTGCTCCACCAACTGAACCGTGCTCTACCAACTGAACCGTGCTCTACCAACTGAACCGTGCTCCACCAACTGAACCGTGCTCTACCAACTGAACCGTGCTCTACCAACTGAACCGTGCTCTACCAACTGAACCGTGCTCTACCAACTGAACCGTGCTCCACCAACTGAACCGTGCTCCACCAACTGAACCGTGCTCCACCAACTGAACCGTGCTCCACCAACTGAACCGTGCTCTACCAACTGAACCGTGCTCTACCAACTGAACCGTGCTCTACCAACTGAACCGTGCTCTACCAACTGAACCGTGCTCTACCAACTGAACCGTGCTCTACCAACTGAACCGTGCTCCACCAACTGAACCGTGCTCTACCAACTGAACCGTGCTCTACCAACTGAACCGTGCTCTACCAACTGAACCGTGCTCTACCAACTGAACCGTGCTCCACCAACTGAACCGTGCTCTACCAACTGAACCGTGCTCTACCAACTGAACCGTGCTCTACCAACTGAACCGTGCTCTACCAACTGAACCGTGCTCTACCAACTGAAACGTGCTCTACCAAATGAACCGTGCTCTACCAACTGAACCGTGCTCTACCAACTGAACTTTGCTCTACCAACTGAACCGTGCTCCACCAACTGAACCGTGCTCTACCAACTGAACCGTGCTCCACCAACTGAACCGTGCTCCACCAACTGAACCGTGCTCTACCAACTGAACCGTGCTCTACCAACTGAACCGTGCTCTACCAACTGAACCGTGCTCTACCAACTGAACCGTGCTCCACCAACTGAACCGTGCTCTACCAACTGAACCGTGCTCTACCAACTGAACCGTGCTCTACCAACTGAACCGTGCTCTACCAACTGAACCGTGCTCTACCAAAACCGTGCTCTACCAACTGAACCGTGCTCTACCAACTGAAACGTGCTCTACCAAATGAACCGTGCTCTACCAACTGAACCGTGCTCTACCAACTGAACCGTGCTCTACCAACTGAACCGTGCTCCACCAACTGAACCGTGCTCTACCAACTGAACCGTGCTCTACCAACTGAACCGTGCTCCACCAACTGAACCGTGCTCTACCAACTGAACCGTGCTCTACCAACTGAACCGTGCTCTACCAACTGAACCGTGCTCTACCAACTGAACCGTGCTCCACCAACTGAACCGTGCTCTACCAACTGAACCGTGCTCTACCAACTGAACCGTGCTCTACCAACTGAACCGTGCTCTACCAACTGAACCGTGCTCTACCAACTGAACCGTGCTCTACCAACTGAAACGTGCTCTACCAAATGAACCGTGCTCTACCAACTGAAACGTGCTCTACCAAATGAACCGTGCTCTACCAACTGAACCGTGCTCTACCAACTGAACCGTGCTCTACCAACTGAAACGTGCTCTACCAAATGAACCGTGCTCTACCAACTGAACCGTGCTCTACCAACTGAACCGTGCTCTACCAACTGAACCGTGCTCTACCAACTGAACCGTGCTCTACCAACTGAACCGTGCTCTACCAACTGAACCGTGCTCCACCAACTGAACCGTGCTCTACCAACTGAACCGTGCTCTACCAACTGAACCGTGCTCTACCAACTGAACCGTGCTCTACCAACTGAACCGTGCTCTACCAACTGAACCGTGCTCCACCAACTGAACCGTGCTCTACCAACTGAACCGTGCTCTACCAACTGAACCGTGCTCTACCAACTGAACCGTGCTCTACCAACTGAACCGTGCTCTACCAACTGAACCGTGCTCTACCAACTGAACCGTGCTCTACCAACTGAACCGTGCTCTACCAACTGAACCGTGCTCCACCAACTGAACCGTGCTCTACCAACTGAACCGTGCTCCACCAACTGAACCGTGCTCTACCAACTGAACCCAAACTGATACACTGTTATTGTTCAACCTTTGGACTTTTATTTAGCATAACAAGTAGACACATTACTTTATTTTTTTTTCATTTTGAAAAGTAGGCTAAGTACACAGACATTTTATTTATATTGCTATGGTGCTATGATATATATAAAGATAAAATGATGATGATTTGACATCTAAAACATAACATAACATTAATCCAAAAAATAAAACAAGTATGGTGATTATCAAAAATCAGGAATAATGCAATATTTATTAGTAAATAGTGAGATGTCATTAACAAGGGTGAATAATGGACTTAATGATAACTGGGAGGGGATCTGTTGTGGGTTTGTGTAGTCCTACATTAGTGGTCGAAGTGACAGACAAATTGGTGTGGAGGGAAGCATCTGCTTGGTCGATGGTAGTAGAACAGCGGCTTGTCGCACACGGGACTCTCTTCGCCAAACAGCAGTGGCCCTCTCGCCTTGTTTACTGGCTCTGAATGTACATCTATAAATTCTCAAATTCACAGTCGAAATCGGTCATTCTGCAAACAATGTACTTCCACTGCCGATCTCTGCAACAAACAAGAAGAGAGAAGGAGGTTATCAGACAGACAGACAGACAGACAGACAGACAGACAGACAGACAGACAGACAGACAGACAGACAGACGATGTTAATAACAGGTTGTTTTCCACAGTGAGTGGTTGGCTGGATGTTAATAACAGGTTGTTTTCCACAGTGAGTGGTTGGCTGGATGTTAATAACAGGTTGTTTTCCACAGTGAGTGGTTGGCTGGATGTTAAAGACAGGTTGTTTTCCACAGTGAGTGGTTGGCTGGATGTTAATAACAGGTTGTTTTCCACAGTGAGTGGTTGGCTGGATGTTAATGACAGGTTGTTTTCCACAGTGAGTGGTTGGCTGGATGTTAATAACAGGTTGTTTTCCACAGTGAGTGGTTGGCTGGATGTTAATAACAGGTTGTTTTCCACAGTGAGTGGTTGGCTGGATGTTAATAACAGGTTGTTTTCCACAGTGAGTGGTTGGCTGGATGTTGATGACAGGTTGTTTTCCACAGTGAGTGGTTGGCCAGAGGCATAGATACTATTAAACTTCATGCTGACCAACGAACGACCTGTCTTCTACCATGCAATTACCAGACATGAGTTGGAAGGAGCCACTCCAAACTCCAGCTACTACAGACAGGAGTACTGGGTCCCTGAACTAACTAACTGACCAACGAACGACCTGTAGCTACAGTCTACAGACCTGAGAACTCCATCGAATGTGGTCTGGGCCCCTCTGATGAAGTAGCCATAGCCAGGGATGACAAACTCTCCCTCCTCTCTGTATTGCTCAGGCACATCCAATGATTTCCTTTGGAGAGAGAGAGAGAGAGATGTTTATTTATTTTCCCCTGTGTACTTTGTGTATGCACTATGTTGCAACACTGTATATAGACATAATATGACATTTGAAATCTCCCTCCCAGGTTTTATTGCCAAAGCAAGTTAAATAGATAAAAGTAAACAAAAGTCAAATAAACAATGAACAGTACTCACGAGAGAGAGAGAGAGAGAGAGAGAGAGAGAGAGAGAGAGAGAGAGAGAGAGAGAGAGAGAGAGAGAGAGAGAGAGACAGAGAGAGACAGAGAGAGAGAGACAGAGAGAGAGAGAGAGAGAGAGAGAGAGAGAGACAGAGAGAGAGACAGAGAGAGAGACAGAGAGGAGAGAGAGAGAGATAGAGAGAGAGAGAGAGAGAGAGAGAGAGAGAGAGAGAGACAGAGAGAGAGAGAGAGAGAGAGAGAGACAGAGAGAGAGAGACAGAGAGAGAGACAGAGAGAGAGAGAGAGAGAGAGACAGAGAGAGAGACAGAGAGAGACAGAGAGGGGAGAGAGAGAGAGATAGAGAGAGAGAGAGAGAGAGAGAGAGAGAGAGAGAGAGAGACAGAGAGAGAGACAGAGAGAGAGAGAGAGAGAGAGACAGAGACAGAGACAGAGAGAGACAGAGACAGAGACAGAGAGAGAGAGAGAGAGAGACAGAGACAGAGACAGAGACAGAGAGAGACAGAGAGAGACAGAGACAGAGAGAGAGAGAGAGAGAGAGAGAGAGAGAGAGAGAGACAGAGACAGAGACAGAGAGAGAGAGAGAGAGAGAGAGAGAGAGAGAGAGAGAGAACTACATAGTGTAACCACATAGTGTAACTACATAGTGTAACTACATAGTGTAACTACATAGTGTAACCACATAGTGTAACCACATAGTGTAACTACATAGTGTAACTACATAGTGTAACTACATAGTGTAACTACATAGTGTAACTACATAGTGTAACTACATAGTGTAACCACATAGTGTAACTACATAGTGTAACCACATAGTGTAACTACATAGTGTAACTACATAGTGTAGTGTAACTACATAGTGTAACTACATAGTGTAACTACATAGTGTAACTACATAGTGTAACTACATAGTGTAACTACATAGTGTAGTGTAACCACATAGTGTAACTACATAGTGTAACTACATAGTGTAACTACATAGTGTAACCACATAGTGTAACTACATAGTGTAACTATATAGTGTAACTACATAGTGTAACTACATAGTGTAACCACATAGTGTAACCACATAGTGTAACCACATAGTGTAACTACATAGTGTAACTACATAGTGTAACTACATAGTATAGTGTAACCACATAGTGTAACCACATAGTGTAACTACATAGTGTAACTACATAGTGTAGTGTAACTACATAGTGTAACTACATAGTGTAACTACATAGTGTAGTGTAACTACATAGTGTAACCACATAGTGTAACCACATAGTGTAACTACATAGTGTAACTACATAGTGTAACTACATAGTGTAGTGTAACCACATAGTGTAACCACATAGTGTAACTACATAGTGTAACTACATAGTGTAACTACATAGTGTAGTGTAACTACATAGTGTAACTACATAGTGTAGTGTAACTACATAGTGTAACTAGATAGTGTAGTGTAACTACATAGTGTAACTACATAGTGTAACTACATAGTGTAGTGTAACTACATAGTGTAACTACATAGTGTAGTGTAACTACATAGTGTAACTACATAGTGTAGTGTAACTACATAGTGTAACTAGATAGTGTAACTACATAGTGTAACTACATAGTGTAGCTACATAGTGTAACTACATAGTGTAGTGTAACTACATAGTGTAACTACATAGTGTAGTGTAACTACATAGTGTAACTACATAGTGTAACCACATAGTGTACCAAATAGTGTAACTACATAGTGTAGCTACATAGTGTAACTACATAGTGTAGCTACATAGTGTAACTACATATATTAACTACATAGTGTAGTGTAACCACATAGTGTAACTACATAGTGTAACTACATAGTGTAGTGTAACCACATAGTGTAACTACATAGTGTAACCACATAGTGTAACTACATAGTGTAACCACAGTGTAACCACATAGTGTAACTACATAGTGTAACTACATATATTAACTACATAGTGTAGTGTAACTACATAGTGTAACTACATAGTGTAACCACATAGTGTAACTACATATATTAACTACATAGTGTAGTGTAATAATATAATAATAATAATAATAATATATGCCATTTAGCAGACGCTTTTATCCAAAGCGACTTACAGTCATGTGTGCATACATTCTACGTATGGGTGGTCCCGGGGATTGAACCCACTACCCTGGCGTTACAAGCGCCATGCTCTACCAACTGAGCCACAGAAGGACCACATAGTGTAACTATATAGTGTAACTACATAGTGTAACCACATAGTGTATATCAACCAAGAAAGACAATATTGACACAAAGATTTTTAACTTTGAGACTGAGACTAAATTAGGGTTAGGGTTAGGGTTAAGTTAAGGTTAAGGTTAGGTTAAGGTTGGGTTAGGGTAAGGTTCGGTTAGGGTTAGGTTAAGGTTGGGTTAGGGTTAGGTTAAGGTTGGGTTAGGGTTAGGTTAAGGTTGGGTAGGGTAAGGTTGGGTTAGGATTAGGTTGGGTTAGGGTTAAGGTAAGGTAAGGTTGGGTTCGGGTTAGGGTTAGGGTTAGGTTAAGGTTGGTTTGGGTTAGGATGGGTTAGGTTAAGGTTGGGTTAGGGTAAGGTTCGGTTAGGGTTAGGTTAAGGTTGGTTAGGGTAAGGTTAAGGTTGGGTTAGGGTTAGGATGTGTTAGGGTTAGGGTAAGGTAAGGTTAAGGTAATGTTGGGTTAGGTTAAGGTTGGTTAGGGTTAGGGTAAGGTTGGGTTAGGGTTAGGGTAAGGTTGGGTAGGTTTAGGGTAAGGTTGGGTTAGGTTAAGGTTGGGTTAGGGTTAGGGTTAGGGTAAGGTTGGTTAGGGTTAGGGTAAGGTTGGTTAGGGTTAAGGTAAGGTTGGTTAGGGTTAAGGTAAGGTTGGTTAGGGTTAGGGTAAGGTTGGTTAGGGTTAGGGTAAGGTTGGTTAGGGTTAGGGTTAGGTTAAGGTGGGTTAGGTTAAGGTTGGTTTGGGTTAGGATTGGTTAGGGTAAGGTTGGGTTAGGGTTAGGGTAAGGTTGGGTTAGGGTTAGGGTAAGGTTGGGTTAGGGTTAGGATGTGTTAGGGTTAGGGTAAGGTAGGGTTAGGTTAAGGTAAGGTTGGGTTAGGTTAAGGTTGGTTAGGGTTAGGGTAAGGTTGGGTTAGGGTTAGGGTAAGGTTGGGTAGGTTTAGGGTAAGGTTGGGTTAGGTTAAGGTTGGGTTAGGGTTAGGGTAAGGTTGGTTAGGGTTAGGGTAAGGTTGGTTAGGGTTAAGGTAAGGTTGGTTAGGGTTAAGGTAAGGTTGGTTAGGGTTAGGGTAAGGTTGGTTAGGGTTAGGGTAAGGTTGGTTAGGGTTAGGGTAAGGTTGGTTAGGGTTAAGGTAAGGTTGGGTTAGGTTAAGGTTGGTTAGGGTTAGGGTAAGGTTGGGTAGGTTAAGGTTGGTTAGGGTTAGGTTAAGGTTGGTTAGGGTTAGGGTAAGGTTGGGTAGGTTAAGGTTGGTTAGGGTTAGGTTAAGGTTGGTTAGGGTAAGGTTGGGTAGGTTAAGGTTAGTTAGGGTCAGGTTAAGGTTGGGTTAGGGTTAGGTTAAGGTTGGTTAGGGTTAAGGTAAGGTCGGGTTAGGGTTAGGTTAGGGTTAGGGTAAGGTTGGGTTGGGTTAGGGTTAGGTTAAGGTTGGTTAGGGTCAGGTTAAGGTTGGTTAGGGTTAGACGTAGGGGACTTACCAGCAGGAGTAGGGGCAGCGGCGGCTGTATCGACAGCAGTAGAACGACCACTCACGGTCCAGGACAGGCTCAAAGTACTTGCTCATCACCCCCGCCACCAGGCCATTGTTGCCACATGTTGAAGACCTGAAATACAACTTGGAAAATAAACTTTATGATCCAAAGACCCATAATATAGTTGGCCAAGATTCTCAAAGGATTTTTCTCAGAAACCGAGGATACAGAGTTGTAATGGCTTCATTGCCACAGTTGACTACAGATCACTTAAACAAATTAAGATGAATTCATCCTTTCAACACAATTGACATCCGAGAGTTGAAAATTAGGCAGTTACCATTACATCGAGGAAAGATTAGATTGTTAACAATATTCTCATCTTTTCTCCTCCCCTCCTGTCCTATCCTCCTCCTCTCCTCTCCCTCTCATTCTCATCTTCTCTCCTCCTCCCCTCTTCCTCTCCTCCTCTCCTCCTCCTTTCGTCTTCTCTCCTCCTCTCCTCTTCCTCTCCTCCTCTCCTCCTCCCCTCTTCCTCTCCTCCTCTCCTCCTCCTCTCCTCTGGTGATTTGATGTAAACACTGTGTAGTGTGTTTATAGTCCATACAGCCGGTTGTCATCACAACAGAACAGTTTGACCAACATTTAACCTAGAGCGCTGAGTGCACAGGGATCTGTTGCCCTTTTGTCATGACAACAGTGGCCTAGCCAGCAGCTATAGGACTAAATGGGGAGGATAGGTCCATATCGCAGAAGTTTACCATTGAAATTTAAAAGGCAATGTTCCTGCGTTAGCATGGACTGCATTCACAGTAAATGCTGCGTTTGTCAGCTCAATTAGAAATTACCTTATAATGTATACAGCGCAATCCATTTAGTATGCACCAATGCACCAATTTGTAAGTCGCTCTGGATAAGAGCGTCTGCTAAATGACTTAAATGTAATGTAAATGAGTATGATTTGTTACGTTTCGTATGGTATGTATTAATTACAATTTGTAGGGGAAGGGTCAGCTAACATGCTAAGTAGTTGTAATGTTGCTAAAACGCTAACATTTTGGTTGCTAGACATTCGCGTTATACGACCACCCATTCTCCTTCCTTTTGTTTTCGTCTCGTAACCATAGCAAACGTAGCAAATCATAATAATTCGATGGTCACAGATTATGTTTACTATGTTACATGTAGTCTTTGTGGCCAGGCCTTGAATTTCAGAGCTAATATATAATAATAATAATAATAATATATGCCATTTAGCAGACGCTTTTATCCAAAGCAACTTACAATCATGTGTGCATACATTCTACGTATGGGTGGTCCCGGGAATCGAACCCACTACCCTGGCGTTACAAGCGCCATGCTCTACCAACTGAGCTACAGAACCACTACAGAGCTCAGAGGTATCCATGCTGAACCCCATTACAGGAGGATTTCACAGAGGATCAGATATCAAGGGATCATAGCATCAGAGATCAGAGATCATAGCATCAGAGATCAGATATCATAGCATCAGAGATCAGATATCAGAGATCAGATATCAGAGGATCAGAGATCAGAGGATCAGAGATCAGATATCAGAGATCAGATATCAAGGGATCAGAGATCATAGCATCAGAGATCAGATATCATAGCATCAGAGATCAGATATCAGAGGATCAGATATCAGAGGATCAGATATCAGATATCATAGCATCAGAGATCAGATATCAGAGGATCAGATATTAAAGGATCAGATATCAGAGGATCAGAGATCAGATATCAGAGGATCAGAGATCAGATATCAGAGGATCAGAGATCATAGCATCAGAGATCAGATATATCAAGGGATCAGAGATCATAGCATCAGAGATCAGATATCAAGGGATCAGAGATCATAGCATCAGAGATCATAGCATCAGAGATCATAGCATCAGAGATCAGATATCAAGGGATCAGAGATCATAGCATCAGAGATCATAGCATCAGAGATCATAGCATCAGAGATCATAGCATCAGAGATCAGATATCAAGGGATCAGAGATCATAGCATCAGAGATCATAGCATCAGAGATCAGATATCAGAGGATCAGATATTAAAGGATCAGATATCAGAGGATCAGAGATTAAAGGATCAGATATCAGAGGATCAGAGATCAGAGATCATAGCATCAGAGATCAGATATCAGAGGATCAAAGATCATAGCATCAGAGATCAGATATCAGAGGATCAGATATTAAAGGATCAGATATCAGAGGATCAGAGATCAGATATCAGAGGATCAGATATCAGAGGATCAGATATCAGATGATCAGATATTAAAGGATCAGATATCAGAGATCAGATATCAGAGGATCAGATATTAAAGGATCAGATATCAGAGGATCAGAGATCAGATATCATAGCATCATATCAAAGGATCAGAACTGAGCCCCATTAACCTGAGGGAAAGCTCTGTGTGAGCTGGCCATGGGACACGTCTCTGTCTATGTGTGCGCCTCAGCTTGATTTTATGGAACATTGCACGTCTACCTTGGCGCCTCACATTGGTAGCCTCGCGGTTAGAGCGTTGTAACCGAAAGGTTGCAAGATCGAATCCTTGAGCTGACCAGGTAAAAATCTGACAGCTCTGCCCCTGAACAAGGCAGTTAACCCACTGTTCCTAGGCCGTCATTGAAAATAAGAATTTGTTCTTAATTGACTTGCCTGGTTAAATAAAGGTCAAATTAAAATAAATACATTACAATTTCTACAGTGTGTGTCTCAGCCCCTGGGATGATAGAACATGTCTACCTCCGTTCCCAGGGGAAGCCTGTGCTTCCAAGCCTAATAGTAACCTAGCCTTACCGCAGCTGAGACACAATGGATAGGGTGGAACACAATATTAATGAAGTACCTTTCCAAACCACAGCGGCATGCTGATCACCACCCAATGACTAAATATAAATCACGTCTATTGGCAATGTTTCTTTTCAGTCTACACGTGAACGATAGTGTTTCTTGGGGGGGGGGGGATTGTGAATATTTTATGTGAAATAATGACATTGTTCCAGAGAATTACACATTTGTTCAGGTTCTTGAACAACAAGTGGAGTGAGCTCAGCTGGCCGTGGTGTCAGAAAGCTGTGCCAAACATCAAAACATTTCTGAAAGCAGGAAACAGGAAACTGGGATCATAAAGAAAGCAAAGGAAATGTCAGAGGATGGACAAGAGACTGCTAGTTGTAACTCACAAATCACCGGGAGAAGAACAACATGTTGAATGATGAACACAAGTTCATTGTTATGTTATTAGGGAATAACTCCAGCCGTGGCGTTTTAGGAGATAACTCCAGGCGTGGCGTTTTAGGAGATAACTCCAGGCGTGGCGTTTTAGGAGATAACTCCAGGCTTGACTTTTTAGGAGATAACTCCAGGCTTGACTTTTTAGGAGATAACTCCAGGCTTGACTTTTTAGGAGATAACTCCAGGCTTGACTTTTTAGGAGATAACTCCAGGCTTGACTTTTTAGGAGATAACTCCAGGCTTGACTTTTTAGGAGATAACTCCAGGCTTGACTTTTTAGGAGATAACTCCAGGCTTGACTTTTTAGGAGATAACTCCAGCCTTGACTTTTTTTGAGAACTCCAGCCTTGACGTTTTTGGAGATAACTCCAGCTTTTGACGTTTTTTGAGATAACTCCAGGCTTGACTTTTTAGGAGATAACTCCAGGCTTGACTTTTTGGAGATAACACCAGGCTTGACTTTTTAGGAGATAACTCCAGGCTTGACGTTTTTTTTTGAGATAACTCCAGGCTTGACTTTTTGGAGATAACTCCAGGCTTGACTTTTTGGAGATAACACCAGGCTTGACTTTTTAGGAGATAACTCCAGGCTTGACGTTTTTTTGAGATAACTCCAGGCTTGATTTTTTGGAGATAACACCAGGCTTGATTTTTTTGGAGATAACTCCAGGCTTGACTTTTTAGGAGATAACTCCAGGCTTGACTTTTTTTGAGATAACTCCAGGCTTGACTTTTTGGAGATAACTCCAGGCTTGACTTTTTGGAGATAACACCAGGCTTGACTTTTTAGGAGATAACTCCAGGCTTGACGTTTTTTTGAGATAACTCCAGGCTTGATTTTTTGGAGATAACACCAGGCTTGATTTTTTTGGAGATAACACCAGGCTTGACTTTTTAGGAGATAACTCCAGGCTTGACGCTTTTTTTTGAGATAACTCCAGGCTTGACTTTTTGGAGATAACTCCAGGCTTGACTTTTTGGAGATAACACCAGGCTTGACTTTTTAGGAGATAACTCCAGGCTTGACGTTTTTTTTGAGATAACTCCAGGCTTGATTTTTTTGGAGATAACACCAGGCTTGATTTTTTTGGAGATAACTCCAGGCTTGACTTTTTAGGAGATAACTCCAGGCTTGACGTTTTTTTAGATAACTCCAGGCTTGACTTTTTAGGAGATAACTCCAGCCGTGGCGTTTTAGGAGATAACTCCAGCCTTGACTTTTTGGAGATGACTCCAGCCTTGACATTTTTTGATATAACTCCAGCTTTTGACGTTTTAGGAGATAACTCCAGGCTTGACTTTTTTGGAGATAACTCCAGGCTTGACTTTAGGAGATAACTCCAGCCGTGGCGTTTTAGGAGATAACTCCAGCCGTGGCGTTTTTAGTAGATGACTCCAGCCTTGACGTTTTTGATATAACTCCAGCTTTTGACGTTTTAGGAGATAACTCCAGCCTTGACTTTTTGGAGATGACTCCAGGCTTGACTTTTTAGGAGATAACTCCAGGCTTGACTTTTTGGAGATAACTCCAGGCTTGACTTTTAGGAGATAACTCCAGGCTTGACGTTTTTTGAGATAACTTCAGGCTTGACTTTTTGGAGATAACTCCAGGCTTGACTTTTTGGAGATGACTCCAGCCTTGGCGTTTTGATATAACTCCAGCTTTTGGCGTTTTAGGAGATAACTCCAGGCTTGACTTTTTAGGAGATAACTCCAGCCTTGACTTTTTTTGAGAACTCCAGCCTTGACGTTTTTGGAGATAACTCCAGCTTTTGACGTTTTTTGAGATAACTCCAGGCTTGACTTTTTAGGAGATAACTCCAGGCTTGACTTTTTAGGAGATGACTCCAGCCTTTTCTCATCTTGGTGGTCTAAGGCAATGCATTGCAGTGCTAGAGGCATCAATACTGACCCACGTTCGATCCCGGGCTGTATCACAACCGGCCGTGATCGGGAGTCCCATAAGGCGGCGCACAATTTTCCCAGCGTCGTCCGGGTTAGAGGAGGGTTCAACCGGGGGGGCTTTACTTGGCTCACCGCGCTCTAGCGACTTCTTGTGGCGGACCGGGCGCCTGCAGGCTGACCTCAGTCGTCAGGTGAACGGTGTGGCTGGCTTCCGGGATAAGTGTGCAGGTGTTAAGAAGCACGGTTTGGCGGGTCCTGTTTTGGAGGACGTACGACTCGACCTTCGCCTCCTGAGCCCGTTGGGGAGTTGCAGCATTGAGACAACATCGAAATTGGGGAGAAAAAATAATAATAATACAAAATAAATAACAGATTGAGTCAAAGCACCGTTGATTACCATATTATTACCATATTATTACCATAGTATTATCATATTGTTGATGTAGAACTTCATAATTTCCCTGAAAAGGCTGCATCACAAACGGAACCCTATTCCCTACATAGTGCACTACTTTTAACCAGAGACTGTGGGCCCTGGTCAAAAGTAGTGCACTAAACAGGGAAAAGGGCACCGTTTGGGACACTTCCTTGTTTCAATCTGACACCCCATAACATTGTCTTGAAGAAGATGAGAACAGGGAAGAATAACTCAAAGGATTTATTGTGTAAAATATCATTTCAGTTTATGCTGTTTACAATGCTGTTACTGCTGCTGCGACTACTGCTAGTACTGCTACTACTACTAATAATACTACTACCACTACTACTGCTGCTGCTAGTACTGCTACTACTAATAATACTACTACCACTACTACTGCTGCTGCTAGTACTGCTACTACTAATAATACTACTACCACTACTACTGCTGCTGCTAGTACTGCTAGTACTAATAATAATAATACTACTACCACTACTACTGCTGCTGCTAGTACTGCTACTACTACTAATAATAATACTACTACCACTACTGCTGCTAGTACTGCTACTACTACTACTAATAATACTACTACCACTACTACTGCTGCTGCTAGTACTGCTACTAATAATAATAATAATACTACTGCTACTACTACTGCTGCTAGTACTGCAACCACTACATCTACTACTACCACTACTACTGCTGCTGCTAGTACTGCTACTACTACTAATAATAATACTACTACCACTACTACTGCTGCTGCTAGTACTGCTACTACTACTAATAATAATACTACTACCACTACTGCTGCTAGTACTGCTACTACTACTAATAATAATACTACTACCACTACTACTGCTGCTAGTACTGCTACTAATAATAATAATAATACTACTGCTACTACTGCTGCTGCTAGTACTGCTACTACTAATAATAATAATAATACTGCTACTACTACTGCTGCTAGTACTGCTACCACTACATCTACTACTACCACTAATACTACTGCTACTACTACTAGTAGTATTACTACAGCTACTACTGCT
>NC_068442.1:55527374-55602374 GCF_023373465.1 Oncorhynchus keta
TGATGGCTCTCTGAAGACTAGGTGATGGCTCTCTGAAGACTAGGTGATGGCTCTCTGAAGACTAGGTGATGGCTCTCTGAAGACTAGGTGATGGCTCTCTGAAGACGATGTGATGGCTCTCTGAAGACGATGTGATGGCTCAGCAGAAGACGATGTGATGGCTCTCTGAAGACTATGTGATGGCTCTCTGAAGACTACATGATGGCTCTCTGAAGACTACGTGATGGCTCTCTGAAGACTACGTGATGGCTCTCTGAAGACGATGTGATGGCTCTCTGAAGACTAGGTGATAGCTCTCTGAAGACTAGGTGATGGCTCTCTGAAGACGATGTGATGGCTCTCTGAAGACTAGGTGATGGCTCTCTGAAGACGATGTGATGGCTCTCTGAAGACTATGTGATGGCTCTCTGAAGACTATGTGATGGCTCTCTGAAGACTATGTGATGGCTCTCTGAAGACTACGTGATGGCTCTCTGAAGTGATGGCTCTCTGAAGACGATGTGATGGCTCTCTGAAGACTAGGTGATGGCTCTCTGAAGACTACATGATGGCTCTCTGAAGACTATGTGATGGCTCTCTGAAGACTAGGTGATGGCTTTCTGAAGACTAGGTGATGGCTCTCTGAAGACTACGTGATGGCTCTCTGAAGACTACGTGATGGCTCTCTGAAGACGATGTGATGGCTCTCTGAAGACGATGTGATGGCTTTCTGAAGACTAGGTGATGGCTCTCTGAAGTCAATGTGATGGCTCTCTGAAGACGATGTGATGGCTTTCTGAAGACTAGGTGATGGCTCTCTGAAGACTAGGTGATGGCTCTCTGAAGTCAATGTGATGGCTCTCTGAAGACGATGTGATGGCTCTCTGAAGAATATGTGATGGCTCTCTGAAGACTATGTGATTGCTCTCTGAAGACTATGTGATGGCTCTCTGAAGACTATGTGATGGCTCTCTGAAGACTATGTGATGGCTCTCTGAAGACTATGTGATGGCTCTCTGTCATCCTGCCTCCTACCTTCTCAGACTAGACCTCAGAGTAACGAATTCGAGTTTTTTAGGATTCCTGAGGCTTCATATGAGAGTCTCTGTTGATCATAAAGCGCTCCAATTCACTATTTTAGATATTAATGCACCAATAAACGTAAACCTAAGCATAATGTAAACGTGATGATTCATGCTAGAGAGGTTCCTCTATGGACATGGATCATGGAGGGCCTTAAAAGGACAATAAAACGGTCTATCCTTAAATCCCATCTAAGCTCAGGCTTTCCCGACACAGACACCAATAGGATAGAGCATTCAGTCTTCCTGTTGCTGAGACTGAGGGTTTTACAACTCAGCCCGGAGGGAAATAAAACTGTCCATAATTAGCTATTACCAAATTTGACTCTCCTCACCCACCCAATTAGCTTGTTACAGCCTCGTTCCAGCCTCGTTCCAGCCTCGTTACAGCCTCGTTCCAGCCTCGTTACAGCCTCGTTACAGCTGCAGCCTTGCCTTTGTTTTCAGCACATCTTACATCGATAGAGATCAGAGAACGCCAGAGGGGATGCAGATGGTCAGACGTGAGCGTGCCACGTATCAGACGACCAGAGAACACACTACAGAGAACACACTACAGAGAACACACTACAGAGAACACACTACAGAGAACACACTACAGAGAACACACTACAGAGAACACACTACAGAGAACACACTACAGAGAACACACTACAGAGAACACACTACAAAGGGCACACTACAGAGAACACACTACAGAGAACACACTACAGAGAACACACTACAAAGGGCACACTACAGAGAACACACTACAGAGAACACACTACAAAGGGCACACTACAGAGAACACACTACAGAGAACACACTACAGAGAACACACTACAAAGGGCACACTACAGAGAACACACTACAGAGAACACACTACAGAGAACACACTACAGAGAACACACTACAGAGAACACACTACACAAAGGCGAACCCTAACTTGCTTCCAGCAAACAGTACCACACATCTATAGAGATTAGAGATAACCAGAGAAGATTCACACCACAGGGTACCTCCACATCTATAGAGATTAGAGATAACCAGAGAAGATTCACACCACAGGGTACACTACAGAGAACACACCACAGATCCACATAGAGATTAGAGATAACCAGAGAAGATTCACACCACAGGGTACCTCCACATCTATAGAGATTAGAGATAACCAGAGAAGATTCACACCACAGGGTACCTCCACATCTATAGAGATTAGAGATAACCAGAGAAGATTCACACCACAGGGTACCTCCACATCTATAGAGATTAGAGATAACTGAATACCAGTGTAAACATGACACTTCTAGACAAGGATCAGGGGCACAGAAAGCCCAGAGGTCACATAGGTCAAAGAGAGACAGAGATGACCAGAGATGTCATCAGGGACCTACCACTCCATCCCGGCACGGTTGGTGTCGTCCCACCAGCACTCTGTTGGGTGCCCCAGGGTGGTGGGAGTCTGCTGGCACTCGAAGGCCCAGAGACGGTCGGACCCTTCCTTCTCACTGAAGACACTCTGCAGAGCCACCAGCACCTCTCCATGGGGACACTGGAAGTTGAACCCCTGGCGGAAGGTGTGGATCCAGGGGACAGAGCGGTCGATATGGCTCTCCATTCGGTTCTCATACTCCTGGCTTGCCACGGTAGCGAGAAGAGCCAGAGCCCACAGTAACAGCACTGGTCCTGGAGTCATTCTGCTGGTGACCAAGCTTGTGAGTAAAGGTTTAATGTAAGCGAAGCCTGGGCGTCCGACTCTGAGGCTATCCCAGTACTGATCCTGGAGTCTCTGAGCTGGGTCTGAGCTGATCGCAGACAAAGAAAGAGCGAGAGAGAGCGAGAGAGCGAGAGAGAGAGAGAGAGAGAGAGAGAGAGAGAGAGAGAGAGAGAGATAAAGACCGTCTGCTCTGGCCCTCTCCTCTTTACTCCACCACAGCAGTCTGGCTTTCAGGTCTTTGACTAACCAGATGTGTTATAAATCATCCGAATCCAGAACTGTGTAATTTGCAGCTCCCAGGATAGTTTGGTTGGGCTGAGATTCATGTTGACTTTCTGTTAAGGTCGACATTCATAAAAACCCCTCAGTGTTGATAGCAGAGATAAGGAGTGCACCTTAAGAAATGAAATGCTGTTTGTAAATATTTAGGAGCATGATGTAAAGTAATGAATCACGTTGTTTAAATATTAGTGTTGCGTCTTGGCTGCCCAGAGAGAGAGTTCTAATTTAACACAACTTATTTGACATTAGGATATTAGTGTTGCGTCTTGGCTGCCCAGAGAGAGAGTTCTAATTTAACACAACTTATTTGACATTGGGATATTAGTGTTGCGTCTTGGCTGCCCAGAGAGAGTTCTAATTTAACACAACTTATTTGACATTAGGATATAAGTGAGAGTGAGAGAGACAGAGAGAGAGAGAGAGAGAGAGAGAGAGAGAGAGAGAGACAGAGAGAGAGAGAGTGAGAGTAGTGTGAGTGAGTGAGTGAGTGAGTGAGTGGTGGAGTGGTGGTGGAGTTCTAATTTAACACAACTTATTTGACAGGTGAGTGAGTGGTGAGTGAGTGAGTGACAACTTATTTGAGAGAGAGAGAGAGTTCTGAGTTAACAGTGAGTGAGTGAGTGAGTGAGTGGTGAGTGAGCTGAGTGAGTGAGAGATTTAGAGAGACAGAGAGAGAGAGAGAGAGAGAGAGAGAGAGAGAGAGTGTGGTGGTGAGTGAGTGAGTGAGTGAGTGAGTGAGTGGTGAGTGAGTGAGTGAGTGGTGAGTGAGTGAGTGAGTGAGAGAGAGAGACAGAGAGAGGGAGGGAGAGAGAGACAGAGAGAGAGAGAGAGAGAGAGAGAGAGAGAGAGAGAGAGAGAGAGAGACCATATTAGAGATACATATTTCCCTCAGATTACACAGACCCACAAAGAATTTGAAAACAAATCCAATTTTAATAAACTCCCATATCTACTGGGTGAAATACCACAGTGTTGCATCACAGCAGCAAGATGTATGACCTGTTGCCACAAGAAAAGGTCAACCAGTGAAGAACAAACACCATTGTAAATACAACCCATAATTATGTTTATTTATTTAACCATTTGCACATCATTACAACACTGTATATAGACATAATATGTCTTTATTCTATTGGAACTTTTGGAAGTGTGATGTTTACTGGTCATTTTTTTATGATCTATTTCACTTGCTTTTTGCAATGTAAACATATGTTTCCCATGCCAATAAAGCCCCTTAAATTTAATTGAATTGAGAGAGAGAGAGAGAGAGAGAGAGAGAGAGAGAGAGAGAGAGAGAGACAGAGAGAGAGAGAGAGAGAGAGAGAGAGAGAGAGAGAGAGAGAGAGAGAGAGAGAGAGAGAGAGTGAGAGGAGATAGAGAGAGATAGAGAGAGAGAGTGGAGATAGAGAGAGAGAGTGGAGATAGAGATATAGAGAGATAGAGAGAGAGAGTGGAGAGAGAGAGAGAGAGAGAGAGAGAGAGAGAGAGAGAGAGAGAGAGAGAGAGAGAGAGAGAGAGAGAGAGAGTGAGAGAGAGATAGAGAGAGAGAGAGACCCATGGAGATAGAGAGAGATAGTCATTTTTATGATCTATTTCAGAGAGATGCAATGTAAACATAGATGATAAAGTGGAGATTGAGAGAGAGAGAGAGAGAGAGAGAGAGAGAGAGAGAGAGAGAGAGAGAGAGAGAGAGAGAGAGAGAGTGGAGATAGAGATAGAGAGAGGGAGATAGAGAGAGAGAGAGAGAGAGAGAGAGAGAGAGAGAGGGAGAGAGAGAGAGAGAGGGAGAGAGAGAGGAGAGAGAGAGGGAGAGGAAAGGAGAGAGAGAGAGAGAGAGAGAGAGAGAGAGAGAGAGAGAGAGAGAGAGAGAGATAAAAGAACAATCGTAATCGTGCTAGTCAGCTAGCTTAACGGCTAGTAACAACTTTACTGGTGGTAACCGTAGCAACATGGCCACTGAGGCAACACCAGCAGAAGCTAAGTAGTAACATGAACATGATAATAAATAAATAATATGCCATTTAGCAGACGCTTTTATCCAGCGACTTACAGTCATGTGTGCATACATTCTACGTATGGGTGGTCCCGGGAATCGAACCCACTACCCTGGCGTTACAAGCGCCATGCTCTACCAACTGAGCTACAGAAGGACCTACTTGCAGTCGTTGTACTCATAATATACAGGAGAACGATCGCCTTACGGCGAGGATAGCTGTGCTGCTGAGCCCAGCTTCAGACGCAATTGTTAGGCAAGGGTAACTTCAGTGTAGGAAAGGATGAAACAGTGTCTGTGCCACCAGTGAGTACAGATAGTAACGTTAGTATAAATCCCCTCGCACGGTCCCCGGACAACTTTCTCACGGTTTCTGGAGGGAAATGCTGTAGGAACGCTCACCCGGTGTCGCTCATTCAGCCGACAGAAACTTTCAACCGGTTCTCCCCATTAAGCAGCGGGTCGGAGTCAGAGGCCGAGTCTTCTCTGGTCTCTACTCCTCCCGTTACGGGGTCTGAGACGCCGAAGCTTCCCACCATTAGCTCTGACAAATTGAAAACTCTAGTCATTGGCGACTCCATTGCCCGCAGTATTAGACTTAAAACGAATCATCCAGCGATCATACACTGTTTACCCGGGGGCAGGGCTACCGACGTTAAGGCTAATCTGAAGATGGTGCTGGCTAAAGCTAAAACTGGCGAGTGTAGAGAGTTTAGAGATATTGTTATCCACGTCGGCACCAACGATGTTAGGATGAAACAGTCAGAGGTCACCAAGCGCAACATAGCTTCCGTGTGTAAATCAGCTAGAAAGATGTGTCGGCATCGAGTAATTGTCTCTGGCCCCCTCCCAGTTAGGGGGAGTGATGAGCTCTACAGCAGAGTCTCACAACTCAAATATATAATTTGTAGATAATTGGCCCTCTTTCTGGGACTCACCCACAAACAGGACCAAGCCTGACCTGCTGAGGAGTGACGGACTCCATCCTCGCTGGAGGGGTGCTCTCATCTTATCTACCAACATACACAGGGCTCTAACTCCTCTTGCTCCACAATGAAATAGGGTGCAGGCCAGGCAACAGGCCGTTAGCCAGCCTGCCAGCATAGTGGAGTCTGCCAGTAGCACAGTCAGTCAGTGTAGTCAGCCTAGTTTTCCCTATTGAAACAGTGTCTGTGCCTCGATCTAGGTCTGGAAAATCTAAACATGGAGGTGTTCGCCTTTAGCAATCTCACTGGAATAAAAACCTCCATCCATGTCTTTTATTTAAAGAGATTGTGATAATCCTCACATACCAAAACAATACTACTTAATGTTAGATCCCTCACTTCCAAGGTATTCATAGTCAACGAACTACACCGATCATGACCTTTTGATGTGATTGGCCTGACTGAAACATTTTATTGTTTCTTATTTAAACCTTTTAAACCTTAATTAGGCAAGTCAGTTAAGAAATGAGTTAAATGAGGCCTCTCCTCCTGGTTACACTCGTGCCCCAGCAGGGGGCAGTATGACAAGCCAGGGGGAATAGTGTCTGTTCCCAGCAGGGGGCAGTGTGACGGGTCAGGGGGAATAGTGTCTGTTCCCAGCAGGGGGCAGTATGACAGGTCAGGGGGAATAGTGTCTGTTCCCAGCAGGGGGCAGTATGACGGGCCAGGGGGAATAGTGTCTGTTCCCAGCAGGGGGCAGTATGACAGGTCAGGGGAATAGTGTCTGTTCCCAGCAGGGGGCAGTATGCCAGGGGAATAGTGTCTGTTCCCAGCAGGGGCAGTATGACAGGTCAGGGGAATAGTGTCTGTTCCCAGCAGGGGGCAGTATGAGGGGGCAGTATGCGGGCCAGGGGGAATAGTGTCTGTTCCCAGCAGGGGGCAGGACGGGCCAGTGTAGCAGGGGCAGTATGACAGGCCAGGGGAATAGTGTCTGTTCCCAGCAGGGGGCAGTATGACAGCACAGGGGGAATAGTGTCTTCCCAGGGGGGGGGAAGGGGGAATAGTGTCTGTTCCCAGCAGGGTTCCCAGCAGTATGACAGGCCAGGGGAATAGTGTCTGTTCCCAGCAGGGGGCAGTATGACAGGCCAGGGGAATAGTGTCTGTTCCCAGCAGGGGCAGTATGACAGGCCAGGGGGAATAGTGTCTGTTGACAGGCCCTGTTCCCAGCAGGGGCAGTATGAGGCCAGGGGGAATAGTGTCTGTTCCCAGCAGGGGGCAGTATGACAGGCCAGGGGGAATAGTGTCTGTGTCTGTTCCCAGCAGGGGCAGTATGACAGGCCAGGGGGAATAGTGTCTGTTCCCAGCAGGGGGCAGTATGACAGGCCAGGGGGAATAGTGTCTGTTCCCAGCAGGGGGCAGTATGACAGGCCAGGGGAATAGTGTCTGTTCCCAGCAGGGGCAGTATGACAGGCCAGGGGAATAGTGTCTGTGTATGACAGGCCAGGGGGAATAGTGTCTGTTCCCAGCAGGGGGCAGTATGACAGGCCAGGGGGAATAGTGTCTGTTCCCAGCAGGGGGCAGTATGACAGGCCAGGGGGAATAGTGTCTGTTCCCAGCAGGGGGCAGTATGACAGGCCAGGGGGAATAGTGTCTGTTCCCAGCAGGGGGCAGTATGACAGGCCAGGGGGAATAGTGTCTGTTCCCAGCAGGGGGCAGTATGACAGGCCAGGGGGAATAGTGTCTGTTCCCAGCAGGGGGCAGTATGACAGGCCAGGGGGAATAGTGTCTGTTCCCAGCAGGGGCAGTATGACAGGCCAGGGGGAATAGTGTCTGTTCCCAGCAGGGGGCAGTATGACAGGCCAGGGGGAATAGTGTCTGTTCCCAGCAGGGGGCAGTATGACAGGCCAGGGGGAATAGTGTCTGTTCCCAGCAGGGGGCAGTATGACAGGCCAGGGGAAGGGGCAGTATGACAGGCCAGTGTCTGTTCCCAGCAGGGGCAGTATGACAGGCCAGGGGGAATAGTGTCTGTTCCCACAGCAGTATGACAGGCCAGGGGAATAGTGTGTCTGTTCCCAGTTCCCAGCAGGGGCAGTATGACAGGCCAGGGGGAATAGTGTCTGTTCCCAGCAGGGGGCAGTATGACAGGCCAGGGGGAATAGTGTCTGTTCCCAGCAGGGGGCAGTATGACAGGCCAGGGGGAATAGTGTCTGTTCCCAGCAGGGGCAGTATGACAGGCCAGGGGGAATAGTGTCTGCCAGGGGGAACAGGCCAGGGGGAATAGTGTCTGTTCCCAGCAGGGGCAGTATGACAGCCCAGGGGGAATAGTGTCTGGGCAGGGGGCAGTATGACAGGCCAGGGGAATAGTGTCTGTTCCCAGCAGGGGCAGTATGACAGGCCAGGGGGAATAGTGTCTGTTCCCAGCAGGGGGCAGTATGACAGGCCAGGGGGAATAGTGTCTGTTCCCAGCAGGGGGCAGTATGACAGGCCAGGGGGAATAGTGTCTGTTCCCAGCAGGGGGCAGTATGACAGGCCAGGGGGAATAGTGTCTGTTCCCAGCAGGGGCAGTATGACAGGCCAGGGGGAACAGTGTCTGTTCCCAGCAGGGGGCAGTGACCAATAATATTGATTTGATTTGATTTGTTCTGTGCAAAAGTGACAGTAAGCTATATAGTACAGCATAACCCTGAAGCTATTATCCTTTACATTCAAATATTAACTGATTGTATCAATGATTGTATGAAGAACTCAGCGAACTTTGTACCAGCATAGAAACCTGAAAGTCCAGCTCGTCATTGGAGGAGCTGGAGGAGCTGGCACACAGCGATGGGTTGGGCAATGAGTGTTTAACCACATCAATTGTGTTACCTGTTGAGATTGGCATGAATATTACTGAAATCACACTTTGTTCCCTGACTGTGTCGCAGAGGACAGAGGTTGCGGAAGAGGCCTCCGAGATCTTTATCAGAAATCTTTATCAGGTGTGTGTGAAGAGTGTGAGTGTGCGTGTGCTTGTGAGTGTGTGAGAGTGTGTGTGAGAGTGTGTGACAGTGTGTGAGAGCGTGTGTGTGTGAGAGTGTGTGTGAGAGTGTGTGAGAGCGTGTGTGTATGTGTATGTGTGTGTGAGTGTCAGTGTCAGTGTGAGAGTGTGTGTGAGAGTGTGTGACAGTGTGTGAGAGCGTGTGTGTGTGAGAGTGTGTGTGAGAGTGTGTGAGAGCGTGTGTGTATGTGTATGTGTGTGTGAGTGTCAGTGTGTGTGCGAGAGTGCGTGACAGTGTGTGAGAGCGTGTGTGTGTGTATGTGTATGTGTGTGTGAGTGTCAGTGTGAGAGTGTGTGTGAGAGTGTGTGAGAGTGTGTGTGTGTATGTGTATGTGTGTGTGAGTGTCAGTGTGTGAGAGTGTGTGAGAGTGTGTGTGTGTATGTGTATGTGTGTGTGAGTGTCAGTGTGAGAGTGTGTGTGAGAGTGTGTGAGAGTGTGTGTGTGTGTATGTGTATGTGTGTGCGAGAGTGCGTGTGAATACTGATAGCTGTATACCACCAAGTTGTATACTACGAAGAGGCTCCTGGTCTACTGTTTGGAGGAAAGAAACAGAGAGTCAAAAGTCACTCTGACACTTATCCCCCACAAGCCACTGCAGGAAGATCTGACTTGATTTTCTTATTAAAGGACAGCTTTTCCAGCACTACTACTACCTCTGTGTCTTTCTCCATTTACACTGCAATGACATCGATCTACGGCAAGCTCAATCGGACACATGTAACAAACTGATTTAGTCCCGGCCATTGCAAATCATGCTGACTCTTTCCCAAATATTCTCACCATCAACCCCTTCTCGCTCAAAGCTGCAGAGGAGGATTATCTGTAATGGAAAATAGGTGTGTAGTAGGGTCATTAAATACTCACCGCTCAGTTCACGAAAATAGATCACTCCTACAGACAGCGAGTCACGTGGCCATGGCTTGCTATATAAAGCAGGCAGACAGGCATCGAGGCATTCAGTTACTGCTCTATTTTACATCAGAACGGGCTAAACCAGTGACCCAAGCAACTTTGAGAGTGGTACAGGAACGCAGGCTCCAGAATGTCAGAAACGGCCAGCCTCCTCGGCTTTTCACACACAACAGTGTCTACGGTTTGCCGACAATGGTGCGACTAACAAAAAACATCCAGTCAGCAGGCAGTGCTGTGGGTGAAAACAGCTCGTTGATGAGAGGTCGAAGAAGAACCGTGCAAGCTAACAGGCGGGCCACTTTTATTGTTATGTTATCTAACCTTTTATTTAACCAGGCAAGTCAGTTAAGAACAAATTCTTATTTTCAATGACGGCCTAGGAACAGTGGGTTAACTGGTCTAGGAACAGTGGGTTAACTGACCTAGGAACAGTGGGTTAACTGGCCTAGGAACAGTGGGTTAACTGGCCTAGGAACAGTGGGGTTAACTGGTCTAGGAACAGTGGGTTAACTGGCCTAGGAACAGTGGGTTAACTGGCCTAGGAACAGTGGGTTAACTGGTCTAGGAACAGTGGGTTAACTGGTCTAGGAACAGTGGGTTAACTGGCCTAGGAACAGTGGGTTAACTGGTCTAGGAACAGTGGGGTTAACTGGTCTAGGAACAGTGGGTTAACTGGTCTAGGAACAGTGGGTTAACTGGTCTAGGAACAGTGGGTTAACTGGTCTAGGAACAGTGGGTTAACTGGTCTAGGAACGGTGGGTTAACTGGTCTAGGAACAGTGGGTTAACTGGCCTAGGAACAGTGGGTTAACTGGCCTAGGAACAGTGGGTTAACTGGTCTAGGAACAGTGGAACAGGGGGTTAACTGGTCTAGGAACAGTGGGTTAACTGCCTGTTCAGGGGCAGAACGACAGATTAGTAGTACCTTGTCAGCTCGGGGGATTGAACTTGAACTCCTGGTCTAACTCTCTAACCACTAGGCCACCCTGCCGCCCCACAAACAGGCAAATGACAACAGTGGCAGAACCTCTGAATGCAGAACTCGTCACTCCGGTCAAAAGTTTTTAGAACATTCAAGAATTTTTCTTATTTTTTTGTTAATAATAGTGAGGACATCCAAACTATGAAATAAAATATATGTAATCATGTAGTAATCATCAAGAAAGTGTTTATTTTATATTTGAGATTGTTTAAAAGAGCCACCCATTACCTTGATGACAGCTTTGCACACTCTTGGCATTCTCTCAACTAGCTTCATGAGGTAGTTACCTGGAATGCATTCCAATTAACAGGTGCGCCTTGTTAAAAGTACATTTGTGGAATTTCTTTCCTTCTTAATGCGTTTGAGCCAATCAGTTGTGTTGTGACAAAGTAGGCGTGTTATACAGAAGATAACCCTATTTGGTAAAATACCAAGTCGCTGCTGCTGGGCTTCAGTTGGAGAAGAAACTAATGAATTCCAGTTATTTGTTAGAAGGACTTTGATCTGATTGGATATCTGACATTCTAGACAGGCGTTACAATAAACAACATAACATTGCAAAAAAATAACTCAAAATGGAGCACAAGATCGTATTTTGGTCACACTTCAGTTGGATAGTCTGGATTGTCCATCTGGTCATATATATGTATGACCAAAAGTATGAGGACACGTGCTTGTCGAACATCTCATTCCAAAAATCACTCTACTTCCACATATACACAATACAAAACCCACGTGTATGTGTGTGGATAGTGCGTATGTTATTGTGTGTGTGTATAGTGCGTATGTTATTGTGTGTGTGTATAGTGCGTATGTTATTGTGTGTGTGTATAGTGCGTATGTTATTGTGTGTGTGGATAGTGTGTATGTTATTGTGTGTCTGGATAGTGCGTATGTTATTGTGTGTGTGTATAGTGCGTATGTTATGTGTGTGTGTGTATAGTGCGTATGTTATTGTGTGTGTGTATAGTGCGTATGTTATTGTGTGTGTGTATAGTGCGTATGTTATTGTGTGTGTGGATAGTGCGTATGTTATTGTGTGTATGTATAGTGCGTATGTTATTGTGTGTGGATAGTGTGTATGTTATTGTGTGTATGTATAGTGCGTATGTTATTGTGTGTGTGTGTATAGTGCGTATGTTATTGTGTGTGTGGATAGTGCGTATGTTATTGTGTGTGTGGATAGTGCGTATGTTATTGTGTGTGTGGATAGTGCGTATGTTATTGTGTGTGTGGATAGTGCGTATGTTATTGTGTGTGTGTATAGTGCGTATGTTATTGTGTGTGTGGATAGTGCGTATGTTATTGTGTGTGTGGATAGTGCGTATGTTATTGTGTGTGTGGATAGTGCGTATGTTATTGTGTGTGTGTATAGTGCGTATGTTATTGTGTGTGTGGATAGTGCGTATGTTATTGTGTGTGTGGATAGTGCGTATGTTATTGTGTGTGTGGATAGTGTGTATGTTATTGTGTGTGTTGATAGTGCGTATGTTATTGTGTGTGTGGATAGTGTGACTATGTGTGTCTCTTCACAGTCCCCCTGTTCCACAAGGTGGTTTATCTGTTTTTAAATCTGATTCTACTGCTGCATAATAATATAATAATAATAATAATATAATAATAATAATATAATATATGCCATTTAGCTGACGCTTTTATCCAAAGCGACTTACAGTCATGTGTGCATACATTCTACGTATGGGTGGTCCCGGAATTGAACCCACTACCCTGGCGTTACAAGCGCCATGCTCTACCAACTGAGCCACAGAAGGACCATGCATCAGTTACCTGATGTGGAATAGAGTTCCATGTAGTCATGTCTCTATGTAGTACTGTGGAATAGAGTTCCATGTAGTCATGGCTCTATGTAGTACTGTGGAATAGAGTTCCATGTAGTAATGGCTCTATGTAGTACTGTGGAATAGAGTTCCATGTAGTCATGGCTCTATGTAGTACTGTGGAATAGAGTTCCATGTAGTCATGGCTCTATGTAGTACTGTGCACCTCCCATAGTCTGTTCTGGACTTGGGGACTGTGAAGAGACCTCTACTGACATGTCTTGAGGGGTATGAATGGGTGTCCGAGCTGTGTGCCAGTAGGTTAGACAGACAGCTTGGTGCATTCAACATGTCAATGCCAAAGTCCCTCTTTGTCAAAAGTCCCTCTTTGTGGCACCTGACCACACGACTGAACAGTAGTCAAGGTGCAACAAAACTAGGGCCTGTAGGACCTGCCTTGTTGATTGTGCTGTTAAGTGCAGTTAAGTGCTGTTTAGGTGCTCCTGAGTGGCACAGTGGTCTTAGACACTGTAGTACCTGGTTCGAGTCCCGGCTGCATCATATCCGACCGTGATTGGGAGTCCCACAGGGCGGCGTAAAATTGGCCCAGCGTTGCCGGGGTAGGCTGTCATTGTAAATAAGAATTTGTTCTTAACTGACTTGCCTAGTAAAATAAATAAATAAGAAAGCAGAGCAGTGCTTTATTATGGACAGACTTCTCCATATCTTAGCTACTGTTGTATGAATATGTTTTAACCATGGACAGTTTACAATCTAGGGTTACACCAAGCAGTTTAGTCACCTTAACTTGCTCAATTTCCACATTATTCATTACAAGATGTAGATGAGGTTTCGTGAATGATTTGTCCGAAATACAATGTTTTTAGTTTTTGAAATATTTAGGACTAATTTATTCCATGCCAACCATTCTGAAACTAACTGCAGCTCTTTGTTAAGTGTTGCAATCATTTCAGTCGCTGTAGTAGCTGACGTGTATAGTGTTAAGTAATCTGCATACATAGACACACTTGCCTTACACAAAGCCTGTGGCATGTCATTAGTAAAGGTTGAAAAAATAAGGGGCCTAGACAGCTACCCTGGGGAATTCCTGATTCTAAAGAACACCCTCTGTGTTCTGTTAGATGGGTAACTCTTTATCCACAATATAGCAGGGGGTGTAAAGCCATAACACATACGTTTTTCTAGCAGGGTCATGGTGTTCAGTCAAAGTCTGGAACCCTTACATAAGACCACGAAGCAACTCCCCGTGCCTTCCAATGGTGGCTCCTTGGGAGGAGATGGCGTTGTGGAGCTGGCCCGAATCTGCTGGGTCAGTCATGGCCAGTTCGTACTATCAAGTTTTAGAGAATACCCAAATGCAGACAGTGTCGAAGTAACAAAAGTTTATTACTAGAACAGGGGGCAGACAAACCAACAGGTCAAGGGCAGGCAGAGGCCAATAATCCAGCGTGGTGTGACAAGGAACAGAATGCCAGGCAGGCTCAGGGCAGGCAGGCTCAGGGTCCTGGCAGGCAGGCTCAGGGTCCTGGCAGGCAGGCTCAGGGCAGGCAGGCTCAGGGCAGGCAAGGCTCAGGGCAGGCAAGGCTCAGGGCAGGCAGGCTCAGGGCAGGCAGGCTCAGGGCAGGCAAGGCTCAGGGTCCTGGCAGGCAGGCAGGCTCAGGGCAGGCAGGCTCAAGGCAGGCAGAATTGTCAAACCGGGAAAACTAGAAAACAGGAACTAAAAACAGACAGGAGCAAGGGGAAAATCGCTGGTAGGCTTGACGAACAAAACAATCTGGCAACAGACAAACAGAGAACACAGGTATAAATACACTGGGGATAATGGGGAAGATGGGCGACACCTAGAGGGGGGTGGAGACAAGCACAAAGGCAGGTGAAACAGATCAGGGTGTGACAGTGTCAGCGTTCGTTGCTGGCATGTCATGCCTAAATTTGCTAATCTTGCAAATCAAAAAATCATTAAAGTAATTGTCAATATCAGTGGATTTAATGAGCCATCTGATTCAATGAATGATGGAGCGGAGTTTGCCTTTTTGCCCAAAATTTCATTTAAGGTGCTCCAAAGCTTTTTACTATCATTCTTTATTTAATTTATCTTTGTTTCATTTTCTATGTTGTTTCATAGTGTAGTTTCTTCTTCTTTTTATTCAGTTTAGTTACATAATTTCTCAATTTGCTGTACATTTGCCAATCGCTCATGCAGCCAGACTTATTTTCCATTTATATCTCAACCATTTCATTTTTCAATTCCTCATCAATCCACAGGGATTTAATAGGTTTTACAGTCATTTTATTCTATTAATAACTGGAATAAGCAATTTCATAAATGTGTAGTGCAGCGTCTGGTTGCTCCTCATTACACACCACAGACCAGCAGCATCTGGTTGCTCCTCATTACACACCACAGACCAGCAGCGTCTAGTTGCTCCTCATTACACACCACAGACCAGCAGCGTCTGGTTGCGCCTCATTACACACCACAGACCAGCAGCGTCTGGTTGCTCCTCATTACACACCACAGACCAGCAGCGTCTGGTTGCTCCTCATTACACACCACAGACCAGCAGCGTCTGGTTGCTCCTCATTACACACCACAGACCAGCAGCGTCTGGTTGCTCCTCATTACACACCACAGACCAGCAGCGTCTGGTTGCTCCTCATTACACACCACAGACCAGCAGCGTCTAGTTGCTCCTCATTACACACCACAGACCAGCAGCGTCTGGTTGCGCCTCATTACACACCACAGACCAGCAGCGTCTGGTTGCTCCTCATTACACACCAAAGACCAATAAATATGATTTACATCAACAACATAGGAAACACTACAAAACTTCTCTTATGACCTCTTATACAGTCGTGAGAGTGCATCTGCACGCACAGTGAGGCGAAGACTTTTGGAGGATGGCTTGGTGTCAAAAGGGCAGCAAAGAAGCCACTTCTCTCCAGGAAAAACATCACGGACAGACTGATATTCTGCAAAAGGTACAGGGATTGGACTGCTGAGGACTGGGGTAAAGTAGTGGGGCGGCAGCGTAGCCTCGTGGTTAGAGCGTTGGACTAGTAACCGGAAGGTTGCGAGTTCAAACCCCCGAGCTGACAAGGTACAAATCTGTCGTTCTGCCCCTGAACAGGCAGTTAACCCACTGTTCCCAGGCCGTCATTGAAAATAAGAATGTGTTCTTAACTGACTTGCCTGGTTAAATAAAGGTTAAATAAAAATAAAAAAATAAAAAAAGTCATTTTCTCTGAGGAATCTCCTTTACGATTGTTTGGGGCATCCGGAAAAAAGTTTGCCTGGAGAAGACAAGGTGAGCGCTACCATCAGTCCAGTACATTACATTATTATTACTACATTATTACTACATTAGGCCCAGCCTTTGTGATCACTACATCCAATGGATTTGGATACTGCTTTCTAGCAAATTTCTGCAGCACTAGTAAAGATATCCTGCCTCTTTGGCCCTGTCCGGGGGTGTCATCGGATGGGGCCACAGTGTCTCCTGACCCCTCCTGTCTCAGCCTCCAGTATTTATGCTGCAGTAGTTTATGTGTCGGGGGGCTAGGGTCAGTTTGTTATATCTGGAGTACTTCTCCTGTCTTATCTGGTGTCCTGTGTGAATTTAAGTATGCTCTCTCTAATTCTCTCTCTTTCTTTCTCTCTCTCTCTCAGAGGACCTGAGCCCTAGGACCATGCCTCAGGTCTACCTGGCATTAAGACTCCTTGTTGTCCCCAGTCCACCTGGCCATGCTGCTGCTCCAGTTTCAACTGTTCTGCCTGTGGCTATGGAACCCTGACTTGCTCACTGTGATTACTATTATTAGACCATGCTGGTCATTTATGAACATTTGAACATCTTGGCCATGTTCTGTTATAATCTCCACCCGGCACAGCCAGAAGAGGACTGGCCACCCCTCATAGCCTGGTTCCTCTCTAGGTTTCTTCCTAGGTTCTGGCCTTTCTAGGCAGTTTTTTCTAGCCACTGTGCCTCTATACCTGCATTGCTTGCTGTTTGGGGTTTTAGGCTGGGTTTCTGTACAGCACTTTGAGATATCAGCTGATGTAAGAAGGGCGTTATAAGTACATTTATTGCTTTACTGGGAAGCTTAAAAGAGGTAGACATGCTCAGGTTATTTATATTAGTGCAGGTTGAGCTGCACACAGTGGTCTTCCTACTAGGGCACACTGCCTCAGTGTTAACAGTGGTCTTCCTACTAGGACACACCACCTCAGTGTTAACAGTGGTCTTCCTACTAGGACACACCACCTCAGTGTTAACAGTGGTCTTCCTATAGGACACACCACCTCAGTGTTAACAGTGGTCTTCCTACAGGACACACCACCTCAGTGTTAACAGTGGTCTTCCTACTAGGACACACCACCTCAGTGTTAACAGTGGTCTTCCTACTAGGACACACCTCCTCAGTGTTAACAGTGGTCTTCCTACTAGGACACACCACCTCAGTGTTAACAGTGGTCTTCCTACTAGGACACACCACCTCAGTGTTAACAGTGGTCTTCCTACTAGGACACACCACCTCAGTGTTAACAGTGGTCTTCCTACTAGGGTACACCACCTCAGTGTTAACAGTGGTCTTCCTACTAGGACACACCACCTCAGTGTTAACAGTGGTCTTCCTACTAGGACACACCTCCTCAGTGTTAACAGTGGTCTTCCTACTAGGACACACCTCCTCAGTGTTAACAGTGGCCTTCCTACTAGGGCACACTGCCTCAGTGCTAACAATATAACTCTGGTTCATAGGCTCATGATTACTGCATTCAATAGCTGTAGGATCAACAGAGGTATTTGGGGCAGTTAGAGGGACATAAATTAGGTTACTTACATTGTGTCTTCCAGCTCCCCGGGGATAATGTGCAGTTGACAACTGTGATGGCCCTGAATTTGTCTGAACCGTCTCAGTGCTTCTCCTGCCGATGGTATGCTTCCCCTTTAATTCCCTATTAAATAGCCATCCTCAGGGCAGCCTAGTGGTTAGAGTGTAGAGGCGGCAGGGTAGCCTAGTGGTTAGAGTGTAGTGGCGGTAGGGTAGCCTAGTGGTTAGAGTGTAGAGGCGGCAGGGTAGCCTAGTGGTTAGAGTGTAGAGGAGGCAGGTAGCCTAGTGGTTAGAGTGTAGAGGAGGCAGGTAGCCTAGGCACCACTGGGTTCAGAAGGCACCACTGGGTTCAGAAGGCACCACTGGGTTCAGAAGGCCCCACTGGGTTCAGAAGGCACCACTGGGTTCAGAAGGCCCCACTGGGTTCAGAAGGCACCACTGGGTTCAGAAGGCACCACTGGGTTCAGAAGGCACCACTGGGTTCAGAAGGCACCACTGGGTTCAGAAGGCACCACTGGGTTCAGAAGGCCCCACTGGGTTCAGAAGGCCCCACTGGGTTCAGAAGGCACCACTGGGTTCAGAAGGCACCACTGGGTTCAGAAGGCACCACTGGGTTCAGAAGGCACCACTGGGTTCAGAAGGCACCACTGGGTTCAGAAGGCATCACTGGGTTCAGAAGGCACCACTGGGTTCAGAAGGCACCACTGGGTTCAGAAGGCACCACTGGGTTCAGAAGGCATCACTGGGTTCAGAAGGCATCACTGGGTTCAGAAGGCACCACTGGGTTCAGAAGGCACCACTGGGTTCAGAAGGCACCACTGGGTTCAGAAGGCATCACTGGGTTCAGAAGGCACCACTGGGTTCAGAAGGCACCACTGGGTTCAGAAGGCACCACTGGGTTCAGAAGGCACCACTGGGTTCAGAAGGCATCACTGGGTTCAGAAGGCACCACTGGGTTCAGAAGGCACCACTGGGTTCAGAAGGCACCACTGGGTTCAGAAGGCCCCACTAGGTTCAGAAGGCACCACTGGGTTCAGAAGGCATCACTGGGTTCAGAAGGCACCACTGGGTTCAGAAGGCCCCACTAGGTTCAGAAGGCACCACTGGGTTCAGAAGGCATCACTGGGTTCAGAAGCCCCACTGGGTTCAGAAGGCACCACTGGGTTCAGAAGGCATCACTGGGTTCAGAAGGCACCACTGGGTTCAGAAGGCCCCACTAGGTTCAGAAGGCACCACTGGGTTCAGAAGGCATCACTGGGTTCAGAAGGCACCACTGGGTTCAGAAGGCATCACTGGGTTCAGAAGGCACCACTAGGTTCAGAAGGCCCCACTAGGTTCAGAAGGCACCACTGGGTTCAGAAGGCACCACTGGGTTCAGAAGGCACCACTGGGTTCAGAAGGCACCACTGGGTTCAGAAGGCACCACTGGGTTCAGAAGGCCCCACTGGGTTCAGAAGGCACCACTGGGTTCAGAAGGCATCACTGGGTTCAGAAGGCACCACTGGGTTCAGAAGGCCCCACTGGGTTCAGAAGGCACCACTGGGTTCAGAAGGCCCCACTGGGTTCAGAAGGCACCACTGGGTTCAGAAGGCACCACTGGGTTCAGAAGGCACCACTGGGTTCAGAAGGCACCACTGGGTTCAGAAGGCCCCACTAGGTTCAGAAGGCACCACTGGGTTCAGAAGGCACCACTGGGTTCAGAAGGCCCCACTAGGTTCAGAAGGCACCACTGGGTTCAGAAGGCACCACTGGGTTCAGAAGGCACCACTGGGTTCAGAAGGCACCACTGGGTTCAGAAGGCACCACTGGGTTCAGAAGGCCCCACTGGGTTCAGAAGGCACCACTGGGTTCAGAAGGCCCCACTGGGTTCAGAAGGCCCCACTGGGTTCAGAAGGCCCCACTAGGTTCAGAAGGCACCACTGGGTTCAGAAGGCCCCACTGGGTTCAGAAGGCACCACTGGGTTCAGAAGGCCCCACTGGGTTCAGAAGGCACCACTGGGTTCAGAAGGCACCACTGGGTTCAGAAGGCCCCACTGGGTTCAGAAGGCACCACTGGGTTCAGAAGGCACCACTGGGTTCAGAAGGCCCCACTGGGTTCAGAAGGCCCCACTGGGTTCAGAAGGCACCACTGGGTTCAGAAGGCACCACTGGGTTCAGAAGGCCCCACTGGGCTGCAGGTGATCTCTACTACTGACTTTTATTTCCTGTTTTTCTCCTGGTGCTCAAGCTTCAGTCCAGCTCACTACTGCACGTTATTACACTGTTGCCTATAAACAGACACGTGTTGCTATAGTCATCCTTAGAAGCCATTCATATCCAATCAGTGTGGTTGTAAAAAAAAATACCACTTTAAACCACAAAGACCCTAGCTACTATCCTATCATCTCCTTTACTAGCTTAGCTCCGTCTCTCAGCTCTGTTGAACAATAGTGCTTTGGTCTGTGAACGCCTGTTCTGTCCCAGGTGGCAAGGTGGGTTGTGTGTTGAGATCAACGGGCCATTAGCAGCTAGATAAAAGCCCATTCATAGATCTGTCTGCACTGCCCACAGCCCTGGTTCCCTCCTGGACCAGTCTGTCTGGCTCAGAGGAACTACTTCACCTGATTATTATCTCACACAGAGAGCCTCCCCAGAGAGCCTCCCCAGAGAGCCTCCACAGAGAGCCTCCCCAGAGAGCCTCCACAGAGAGCCTCCCCAGAGAGCCTCCACAGAGAGCCTCCACAGAGAGCCTCCCCAGAGAGCCTTCCCAGAGAGCCTCCACAGAGAGCCTCCACAGAGAGCCTCCCCAGAGAGCCTTCCCAGAGAGCCTCCCCAGAGAGCCTCCCCAGAGAGCCTTCCCAGAGAGCCTCCCAGAGAGCCTCCCCAGAGAGCCTCCCCAGAGAGCCTCCCCAGAGAGCCTCCACAGAGAGCCTCCCCAGAGAGCCTCCCCAGAGAGCCTCCACAGAGAGCCTCCCCAGAGAGCCTCCACAGAGAGCCTCCCCAGAGAGCCTCCCCAGAGAGCCTCCCCAGAGAGCCTCCCCAGAGAGCCTCCCCCTGTGTAGAAACATCGCCTGGCAGTTCCGTGGATCCTGCATTCAATCTGTGACAATCAACGTTGTAACAACTGCGGATCAACAAAAAAAAGTGCTTTTAATAAAATAAATACAATTGATTGAAACGTCAGCTTTCGGGTTATCGGCCCAACGCTCTAACCACTAGAATACCCTGACTACTTTGTCAACTCTGTAAGGGTAGCCTAGTGGTTAGAGCGTAGAGGTGGCAGGGTAGCCTAGTGGTTAGAGTGTAGAGGCGGCAGGGTAGCCTAGTGGTTAGAGTGTAGAGGCGGCAAGGTAGCCTAGTGGTTAGAGCGTTGGACTAGTAACCAGCAGGTAGCCTAGTGGTTAGGGCGTTGGACTAGTAACCAGCAGGGAGCCTAGTGGTTAGAGCGTTGGACTAGTAACCAGCAGGTAGCCTAGTGGTTAGAGCGTTGGACTAGTAACCAGCAGGGAGCCTAGTGGTTAGAGTGTTGGACTAGTAACCAGCAGGTAGCCTAGTGGTTAGAGCGTTGGACTAGTAACCAGCAGGTAGCCTAGTGGTTAGAGCGTTGGACTAGTAACCAGCAGGGAGCCTAGTGGTTAGGGCGTTGGACTAGTAACCAGCAGGGAGCCTAGTGGTTAGGGCGTTGGACTAGTAACCAGCAGGTAGCCTAGTGGTTAGAGCGTTGGACTAGTAACCAGCAGGTAGCCTAGTGGTTAGGGCGTTGGACTAGTAACCAGCAGGTAGCCTAGTGGTTAGGGCGTTGGACTAGTAACCAGCAGGTAGCCTAGTGGTTAGAGCGTTGGACTAGTAACCAGCAGGTAGCCTAGTGGTTAGAGCGTTGGACTAGTAACCAGCAGGTAGCCTAGTGGTTAGAGCGTTGGACTAGTAACCAGCAGGTAGCATAGTGGTTAGAGCGTTGGACTAGTAACCAGCAGGTAGCCTAGTGGTTAGAGCGTTGGACTAGTAACCAGCAGGTAGCCTAGTGGTTAGAGCGTTGGACTAGTAACCAGCAGGTAGCCTAGTGGTTAGAGCGTTGGACTAGTAACCAGCAGGTAGCCTAGTGGTTAGGGCGTTGGACTAGTAACCAGCAGGTAGCATAGTGGTTAGAGCGTTGGACTAGTAACCAGCAGGGAGCCTAGTGGTTAGGGCGTTGGACTAGTAACCAGCAGGTAGCCTAGTGGTTAGAGCGTTGGACTAGTAACCAGCAGGTAGCCTAGTGGTTAGGGCGTTGGACTAGTAACCAGCAGGTAGCATAGTGGTTAGAGCGTTGGACTAGTAACCAGCAGGGAGCCTAGTGGTTAGGGCGTTGGACTAGTAACCAGCAGGTAGCATAGTGGTTAGAGCGTTGGACTAGTAACCAGCAGGTAGCCTAGTGGTTAGAGCGTTGGACTAGTAACCAGCAGGTAGCCTAGTGGTTAGAGCGTTGGACTAGTAACCAGCAGGTAGCCTAGTGGTTAGAGCGTTGGACTAGTAACCAGCAGGTAGCATAGTGGTTAGAGCGTTGGACTAGTAACCAGCAGGTAGCCTAGTGGTTAGAGTGTTGGACTAGTAACCAGCAGGTAGCCTAGTGGTTAGAGCGTTGGACTAGTAACCAGCAGGTAGCATAGTGGTTAGAGTGTTGGACTAGTAACCAGCAGGTAGCCTAGTGGTTAGAGCGTTGGACTAGTAACCAGCAGGTAGCATAGTGGTTAGAGCGTTGGACTAGTAACCAGCAGGTAGCATAGTGGTTAGAGCGTTGGACTAGTAACCAGCAGGTAGCCTAGTGGTTAGGGCGTTGGACTAGTAACCAGCAGGTAGCCTAGTGGTTAGGGCGTTGGACTAGTAACCAGCAGGTAGCCTAGTGGTTAGAGCGTTGGACTAGTAACCAGCAGGTAGCATAGTGGTTAGAGCGTTGGACTAGTAACCAGCAGGTAGCCTAGTGGTTAGAGCGTTGGACTAGTAACCAGCAGGTAGCATAGTGGTTAGAGCGTTGGACTAGTAACCAGCAGGTAGCCTAGTGGTTAGAGCGTTGGACTAGTAACCAGCAGGTAGCCTAGTGGTTAGAGCGTTGGACTAGTAACCAGCAGGTAGCATAGTGGTTAGAGCGTTGGACTAGTAACCAGCAGGTAGCCTAGTGGTTAGAGCGTTGGACTAGTAACCAGCAGGTAGCATAGTGGTTAGGGCGTTGGACTAGTAACCAGCAGGTAGCATAGTGGTTAGAGCGTTGGACTAGTAACCAGCAGGTAGCCTAGTGGTTAGAGCGTTGGACTAGTAACCAGCAGGTAGCATAGTGGTTAGAGCGTTGGACTAGTAACCAGCAGGTAGCATAGTGGTTAGAGCGTTGGACTAGTAACCAGCAGGTAGCCTAGTGGTTAGAGCGTTGGACTAGTAACCAGCAGGTAGCATAGTGGTTAGAGCGTTGGACTAGTAACCAGCAGGTAGCATAGTGGTTAGAGCGTTGGACTAGTAACCAGCAGGTAGCATAGTGGTTAGAGCGTTGGACTAGTAACCAGCAGGTAGCCTAGTGGTTAGAGCGTTGGACTAGTAACCAGCAGGTAGCATAGTGGTTAGAGCGTTGGACTAGTAACCAGCAGGTAGCATAGTGGTTAGAGCGTTGGACTAGTAACCAGCAGGTAGCCTAGTGGTTAGAGCGTTGGACTAGTAACCAGCAGGTAGCATAGTGGTTAGAGCGTTGGACTAGTAACCAGCAGGTAGCCTAGTGGTTAGAGCGTTGGACTAGTAACCAGCAGGTAGCATAGTGGTTAGAGCGTAGGACTAGTAACCAGCAGGTAGCCTAGTGGTTAGGGCGTTGGACTAGTAACCAGCAGGTAGCCTAGTGGTTAGAGCGTTGGACTAGTAACCAGCAGGTAGCATAGTGGTTAGAGTGTTGGACTAGTAACCAGCAGGTAGCCTAGTGGTTAGAGCGTTGGACTAGTAACCAGCAGGTAGCATAGTGGTTAGAGCGTTGGACCAGTAACCAGCAGGTAGCCTAGTGGTTAGAGCGTTGGACTAGTAACCAGCAGGTAGCCTAGTGGTTAGGGCGTTGGACTAGTAACCAGCAGGTAGCCTAGTGGTTAGAGCGTTGGACTAGTAACCAGCAGGTAGCCTAGTGGTTAGAGCGTTGGACTAGTAACCAGCAGGTAGCATAGTGGTTAGAGCGTTGGACTAGTAACCAGCAGGTAGCCTAGTGGTTAGAGCGTTGGACTAGTAACCAGCAGGTAGCATAGTGGTTAGAGCGTTGGACTAGTAACCAGCAGGTAGCCTAGTGGTTAGAGCGTTGGACTAGTAACCAGCAGGTAGCCTAGTGGTTAGAGCGTTGGACTAGTAACCAGCAGGTAGCATAGTGGTTAGAGCATTGGACTAGTAACCAGCAGGTAGCCTAGTGGTTAGAGCGTTGGACTAGTAACCAGCAGGTAGCATAGTGGTTAGGGCGTTGGACTAGTAACCAGCAGGTAGCATAGTGGTTAGAGCGTTGGACTAGTAACCAGCAGGTAGCCTAGTGGTTAGAGCGTTGGACTAGTAACCAGCAGGTAGCATAGTGGTTAGAGCGTTGGACTAGTAACCAGCAGGTAGCATAGTGGTTAGAGCGTTGGACTAGTAACCAGCAGGTAGCCTAGTGGTTAGAGCGTTGGACTAGTAACCAGCAGGTAGCATAGTGGTTAGAGCGTTGGACTAGTAACCAGCAGGTAGCATAGTGGTTAGAGCGTTGGACTAGTAACCAGCAGGTAGCATAGTGGTTAGAGCGTTGGACTAGTAACCAGCAGGTAGCCTAGTGGTTAGAGCGTTGGACTAGTAACCAGCAGGTAGCATAGTGGTTAGAGCGTTGGACTAGTAACCAGCAGGTAGCATAGTGGTTAGAGCGTTGGACTAGTAACCAGCAGGTAGCATAGTGGTTAGAGCGTTGGACTAGTAACCAGCAGGTAGCCTAGTGGTTAGAGCGTTGGACTAGTAACCAGCAGGTAGCCTAGTGGTTAGAGCGTTGGACTAGTAACCAGCAGGTAGCATAGTGGTTAGAGCGTTGGACTAGTAACCAGCAGGTAGCCTAGTGGTTAGAGCGTTGGACTAGTAACCAGCAGGTAGCCTAGTGGTTAGAGCGTTGGACTAGTAACCAGCAGGTAGCCTAGTGGTTAGAGCGTTGGACTAGTAACCAGCAGGTAGCCTAGTGGTTAGAGCGTTGGACTAGTAACCAGCAGGTAGCCTAGTGGTTAGGGCGTTGGACTAGTAACCAGCAGGTAGCATAGTGGTTAGGGCGTTGGACTAGTAACCAGCAGGTAGCATAGTGGTTAGGGCGTTGGACTAGTAACCAGCAGGTAGCCTAGTGGTTAGAGCGTTGGACTAGTAACCAGCAGGTAGCCTAGTGGTTAGGGCGTTGGACTAGTAACCAGCTGGTAGCCTAGTGGTTAGAGCGTTGGACTAGTAACCAGCAGGTAGCATAGTGGTTAGGGCGTTGGACTAGTAACCAGCAGGTAGCCTAGTGGTTAGAGCGTTGGACCAGTAACCAGCAGGTAGCCTAGTGGTTAGAGCGTTGGACTAGTAACCAGCAGGTAGCCTAGTGGTTAGGGCGTTGGACTAGTAACCAGCAGGTAGCCTAGTGGTTAGAGCGTTGGACTAGTAACCAGCAGGTAGCCTAGTGGTTAGGGCGTTGGACTAGTAACCAGCAGGTAGCCTAGTGGTTAGAGCGTTGGACTAGTAACCAGCAGGTAGCCTAGTGGTTAGGGCGTTGGACTAGTAACCAGCAGGTAGCCTAGTGGTTAGAGCGTTGGACTAGTAACCAGCAGGTAGCCTAGTGGTTAGAGCGTTGGACTAGTAACCAGCAGGTAGCCTAGTGGTTAGAGCGTTGGACTAGTAACCAGCAGGTAGCCTAGTGGTTAGAGCGTTGGACTAGTAACCAGCAGGTAGCCTAGTTAGAGCGTTGGACTTTATTTGTCCATTTGTTACAATGGAAAAGTTTTTTTTCTACTGTCAACCCCACTAAAAACACTCAAACACACACATCTGAGAAGAAGCAGCAAATTTGTCCTGAACAACAAATATAAACGCAAAGTGTGAAGTGTTGATCCCCTGTTTCATGAGCTGAAATAAAAGATCCCAGAAATGTGTCATGGGCACAAAAAGCTTATTCCCTTTCAGTGAGCATATTTATTTATAATCCAGCCACCTGACAGGTGTGGCACATCAAGAACCTGATTAAACAGCATGGTGATTACACCATGTGCAATAAAAGGCCACTTTATTAGTGGTGGTGGTGGTGGGTTAACTGGCCTAGGAACAGTGGGTTAACTGGTCTAGGAACAGTGGGGTTAACTGGCCTAGGAACAGTGGGTTAACTGGTCTAGGAACAGTGGGTTAACTGGTCTAGGAACAGTGGGTTAACTGGTCTAGGAACAGTGGGTTAACTGGTCTAGGAACAGTGGGTTAACTGGTCTAGGAACAGTGGGTTAACTGGTCTAGGAACAGTGGGTTAACTGGTCTAGGAACAGTGGGTTAACTGGCCTAGGAACAGTGAGTTAACTGGTCTAGGAACAGTGGGTTAACTGGTCTAGGAACAGTGGGTTAACTGGTCTAGGAACAGTGAGTTAACTGGCCTATGAACAGTGGGTTAACTGGTCTAGGAACAGTGGGTTAACTGGTCTAGGAACAGTGAGTTAACTGGCCTAGGAACAGTGGGTAAACTGACCTAGGAACAGTGAGTTAACTGGCCTAGGAACAGTGAGTTAACTGGCCTAGGAACAGTGGGTTAACTGGCCTAGGAACAGTGAGTTAACTGGCCTAGGAACAGTGAGTTAACTGCCTGTTCAGGGGCAGAACGACAGATTTGTACCTTGTCAGCTCAGGGATTTGAATTTGCAACCTTCCGGTTACTTGTCCAACACTCTATCCACTAGGCTACCCTGCCGCCCCCAGGGTATATAGGGCAGAGGCCTCTAAGGTGATGGGTTGAGTTACCGAGTAGTAGCCGGCTAGTGATGGCTATTTAACCATCTGATGGCGTTGAGATAGACGCTGTTTACCTGTACTCGCCTTCTGGATGACAGCAGGGTGAACAGGTCGTGGCTCGGATGGTTGATGTCCTTGATGATATTTTCGGCCTTCTCCAATAACCACCAACTTCACACAGCCATTGAAGAGGAGTGGGACAACATTCCACATGGCCACAATCAGCAGCCACGATCAACTCTATGTGAAGGAGATGTGCCACGCTGCTGTAGCTACCTCATTACAATAACAATACTGATCAGAATGGCCAGACACAGATACAGCTGGTATGTATAAGCCTGCTGTAGCTACCTCATTACAATAACAACATTGGCACTGGTTTCACTCTGTTAGACATGAAACTGTGTAGAGGCCATAGGCTAGTGATCAGTCATCAGAAAGGATTTTTCATAATGACCGTGGCAGCTGTGTAATGCCCTGTTCGAACGAGGCTATATTGCACAGGCTGAAGGACAATCGATCCCTGTGGGACGTTCTTCCTGGACACAGATTAAACCTTAGTCCTGGTCTTTAAAAGCTGTTTAGATTCAGATGCTCCGCTGAGCATGCTTTGTAGTCTAGGACTACGCTTAATCTGCGTCTGCGGAAACTAGTCCATACTGTTAAGTTTGGACTACAAGCTAAAAGTCTGTAACTCATTACTCTAAATCGAACCTTCCAAGGCAATCATTAGCCTCCATCAGGATTAGGAAACAACCTGCCTTGATAACCTTATCACGCGAAACACTATCAGCTAACTCTAGGGTAAACACTATCAGCTAACACTAGGGTAAACACTATCAGCTAACACTAGGGTAAACACTATCAGCTAACTGTATGGTTAACACTATCAGCTAACTGTATGGTTAACACTATCAGATAACACTAGGGTAAACACTATCAGCTAACACTAGGGTAAACACTATCAGCTAACTCTAGGGTTAACACTATCAGCTAACACTAGGGTAAACACTATCAGCTAACACTAGGGTAAACACTATCAGCTAACTCTAGGGTTAACACTATCGGCTAACACTAGGGTAAACACTATCAGCTAACACTAGGGTTAACACGATCAGCTAACACTAGGGTAAACACTATCAGCTAACACTAGGGTAAACACTATCAGCTAACTCTAGGGTAAACACTATCAGCTAACACTAGGGTAAACACTATCAGCTAACTCTAGGGTTAACACTATCAGCTAACACTAGGGTAAACACTATCAGCTAACACTAGGTAAACACTATCAGCTAACTCTAGGGTTAACACTATCGGCTAACACTAGGGTAAACACTATCAGCTAACACTATGGTAAACACTATCAGCTAACACTAGGGTAAACACTATCAGCTAACACTAGGGTAAACACTATCAGCTAACTCTAGGGTAAACACTATCAGCTAACACTAGGGTAAACACTATCAGCTAACACTAGGGTAAACACTATCAGCTAACACTAGGGTAAACACTATCAGCTAACACTAGGGTTAACACTATCAGCTAACACTAGGGTAAACACTATCAGCTAACACTAGGGTAAACACTATCAGATAACACTAGGGTAAACACTATCAGCTAACACTAGGGTAAACACTATCAGCTAACACTAGGGTAAACACTATCAGCTAACACTAGGGTAAACACTATCAGCTAACACTAGGGTAAACACTATCAGCTAACACTAGGGTAAACACTATCAGCTAACACTAGGGTAAACACTATCAGCTAACACTAGGGTAAACACTATCAGCTAACTCTAGGGTTAACACTATCAGCTAACACTAGGGTAAACACTATCAGCTAACACTAGGGTAAACACTATCAGCTAACACTATCAGCTAACACTAGGGTAAACACTATCAGCTAACACTAGGGTAAACACTATCAGCTAACACTATCAGCTAACACTATCAGCTAACACTATCAGCTAACACTAGGGTAAACACTATCAGCTAACACTAGGGTAAACACTATCAGCTAACACTAGGGTAAACACTATCAGCTAACACTATCAGCCAACACTAGGGTAAACACTATCAGATAACACTAGGGTAAAAACTATCAGCTAACACTATCAGCTAACACTAGGGTAAACACTATCAGCTAACACTAGGGTAAACACTATCAGCTAACACTAGGGTAAACACCATCAGCTAACACTAGGGTAAACACTAGGGTTAACACTATCAGCTAACACTAGGGTAAACACGATCAGCTAACACTAGGGTAAACACTATCAGCTAACACTAGGGTTAACACTATCAGCTAACACTAGGGTAAACACTATCAGCTAACACTATCAGCTAACACTAGGATAAACACTATCAGCTAACACTAGGGTAAACACTATCAGCTAACACTATCAGCCAACACTAGGGTAAACACTATCAGATAACACTAGGGTAAACACTATCAGCTAGCACTAGGGTAAACACTATCAGCTAACACTAGGTAAACACTATCAGCTAACACTATCAGCTAACACTAGGGTAAACACTATCAGCTAACACTAGGGTAAACACTATCAGCTAACACTATCAGCTAACACTAGGGTAAACACTATCAGCTAACACTAGGGTAAACACTATCAGCTAACACTATCAGCTAACACTAGGGTAAACACTATCAGCTAACACTAGGTTAAACACTAGGGTAAACACTATCAGCTAACACGAGGGTAAACACTATCAGCTGACACTAGGGTAAACAAGGTGGAACAAACTCCCTCACGACGCCAGGACAGCGGAGTCAATCACCACCTTCCGGAGACACCTGAAACCCCACCTCTTTAAGGAATATCTAGGATAGGATAAGTAATCCTTCTCACCCCCCTAAAAGATTTAGATGCACTATTGTAAAGTGGCTGTTCCACTGGATGTCATAAGGTGAATGCACCAATTTGTAAGTCGCTCTGGATAAGAGCGTCTGCTAAATGACTTAAATGTAAATGTAAATGTAAACACTATCAGCTAATACTAGGGTAAACCCTAGGGTAAATACTGTCAGCTAACACTAGGGTAAACACCATCAGCTAACACTAGGGTAAACACTATCAGCCAACACTAGGGTAAACACTATCAGCTAACACTAGGGTAAACACTATCAGATAACACTAGGGTAAACACTATCAGCTAACACTAGGGTAACCACTAGGGTAAATACTATCAGCTAACACTAGGGTAAACACTATCAGCTAACACTAGGTTAAACACTAGGGTAAACACTATCAGCTAACACGAGGGTAAACACTATCAGCTGACACTAGGGTAAACACTATCAGCTAATACTAGGGTAAACACTATCAGCAAACACTATCAGCTAACACTAGGGTAAACACTATCAGCTAACACTAGGGTAAACACTATCAGCTAACACGAGGGTAAACACTATCAGCTGACACTAGGGTAAACACTATCAGCTAATACTAGGGTAAACCCTAGGGTAAATACTGTCAGCTAACACTAGGGTAAACACCATCATCTAACACTAGGGTAAACACTATCAGCTAACACTAGGGTAACCACTAGGGTAAATACTATCAGCTAACACTAGGGTAAACACTATCAGCTAACACTAGGGTAAACACTATCAGCAAACACTATCAGCTAACACTAGGGTAAACACTATCAGCTAACACTAGGTTAAATACTATGGTAAACACTATCAGCTAACACGAGGGTAAACACTATCAGCTGACACTAGGGTAAACACTATCAGCTAATACTAGGGTAAACCCTAGGGTAAATACTGTCAGCTAACACTAGGGTAAACACCATCAGCTAACACTAGGGTAAACACTATCAGCTAACACTAGGGTAAACACTATCAGCTAACACTAGGTTAAACACTATCAGCCAACACTAGGGTAAACACTATCAGCTAACACTAGGGTAAACACTATCAGATAACACTAGGGTAACCACTAGGGTAAATACTATCAGCTAACACTAGGGTAAACACTATCAGCTAATACTAGGGTAAACCCTAGGGTAATTACTATCAGCTAACACTAGGGTAAACACTATCAGCTAACACTAGGGTAAACACTATCAGCTAACTCTAGGGTTAACACTATCGGCTAACACTAGGGTAAACACTATCAGCTAACACTAGGGTTAACACGATCAGCTAACACTAGGGTAACCACTAAGGCAAATACTATCAGCTAACACTAGGGTAAACACCATCAGCTAACACTAGTGTAACCACTAGGGTAAATACTATCAGCTAACACTAGGGTAAACACTATCAGCTAACAGTAGGGTAAACACTAGGGTAAATACTATCAGCTAACACTACGGTAAACACCATCAGCTAACGCTAGGGTAACCACTAGGGTAAATACTATCAGCTAACACTAGGGTAAACACTATCAGCTAACACTAGGGTAAACACTAGGGTAAATACTATCAGCTAACACTAGGGTAAACACTATCAGCTAACACTAGGGTAAACACTAGGGTAAATACTATCAGCTAACACTAGGGTAAACACCATCAGCTAACACTTAGGTAAACACTAGGGTAAATACTATCAGCTAACACTAGGGTAAACACAAGGGTAAACACTATCAGCTAACACTAGGGTAAACACTAGGGTAAATACTATCAGCTAACACTAGGGTAAACACTAGGGTAAATACTATCAGCTAACACTAGGGTAACAGTATCAGCTAACACTAGGGTAAACAATATCAGCCAACACTAGGGTAAACACTATCAGCTAACACTAGGGTAAACACTATCAGATAACACTAGGGTAAACACTATCAGATACCAGACATGATCAGCCACTAGGGCCAACTGTGTTGATGATTACACCAGACATGAAGCCTTTTTAGATGAGGCCAGTTTGGTATTCCTCACTATAGCCTGAGATGGGATATAATTCACTATATTCTTTGAATGACTCCAAAGGAAATTCAACAAAAGCAGGAGAGCTCCTGGCTTTGCTTAGAAACCTTTCATAAAGCTGTTTATCTTTCCAAACGCAATCATTTTTTATCAAGACATATTTCACGCTATTAGATTATGGCTGAGGAATTGAATTAACTTTAACATCTATTCTGGGTTGACTGGTGCTTCTACACCTGCGCTGCTTGCTGTTTTGGGGTTTTAGGCTGGGTTTCTGTACAGCACTTTGAGATATCAGCTGATGTAAGAAGGGCTTTATAAATACATTTCATTTGATGATTCGACTCCCAGTCATTCTCCAGGCTCTAGAATCTAAAAGACAACATTCCATTGAATTCCATTCCATCACGCAACCCTACACTGATTCGATGTCAAACGTTCCCATTTACATTACATTTAAGTCATTTAGCAGACGCTCTTATCCAGAGCGACTTACAAATTGGTGCATACACCTTATGACAACCAGTGGAACAGCCACTTGCATCTAAATCTTGTTGGGGGAGAAGGGGGTGAGAAGGATTACTTACCCTTACTTACCCTGACCAAGCGTCCATTTCCCCCGGAAGAACTCTCTTGTTTAATTGGGCTTCACTGATCAAATTAGCAGGCCGAGCATCCATCCATAATCACCTCTCTTCTCTGCCTGCCCAGTGCCCCAGGCCTTATCCTCATTAGAACCATGCATCAAGCCTTCTTGGATACAAGGTCTGAAACCAATGGTACCCTATTCCCTTTATGGTTCACTACTATTGACCAGAACCCCCCTATATGGTTCACTACTATTGACCAGAACTATTGACCAGAACCCCCCTATATGGTTCACTACTATTGACCAGAACCCCCCTATAAGGTTCACTACTATTGACCAGAACCCCCCCTATACGGTTCACTACTATTGACCAGAACCCCCCTTTATGGTTCACTACTATTGACCAGAACCCCCCTTTATGGTTCACTACTATTGACCAGAACCCCCCCTATACGGTTCACTACTATTGACCAGAACCCCCCTTTATGGTTCACTACTATTGACCAGAACCCCCCTTTATGGTTCACTACTATTGACCAGAACCCCCCCTATACGGTTCACTACTATTGACCAGAACCCCCTTTATGGTTCACTACTATTGACCAGAACCCCCCTATACGGTTCACTACTATTGACCAGAACTATTGACCAGAACCCCCCTATATGGTTCACTACTATTGACCAGAACCCCCCGATACGGTTCACTACTATTGACCAGAACCCCCCTTTATGGTTCACTACTATTGACCAGAACCCCCCTATATGGTTCACTACTATTGACCAGAACCCCCATTTATGGTTCACTACTATTGACCAGAACCCCCATTTATGGTTCACTACTATTGACCAGAACCCCCCTATACGGTTCACTACTATTGACCAGAACCCCCCTATATGGTTCACTACTATTGACCAGAACCCCACTATATGGTTCACTACTATTGACCAGAACTATTGACCAGAACCCCCCTATATGGTTCACTACTATTGACCAGAACCCCCCCTATACGGTTCACTACTATTGACCAGAACCCCCCTATATGGTTCACTACTATTGACCAGAACCCCCCTATATGGTTCACTACTATTGACCAGAACCCCCCTATATGGTTCACTACTATTGACCAGAACCCCCCTTTATGGTTCACTACTATTGACCAGAACCCCCCTCTATGGTTCACTACTATTGACCAGAACCCCCCTATATGGTTCACTACTATTGACCAGAACCCCCCTATATGGTTCACTACTATTGACCAGAACCCCCCTATATGGTTCACTACTATTGACCAGAACCCCCCTATATGGTTCACTACTATTGACCAGAACCCCCCTATATGGTTCACTACTATTGACCAGAACCCCCCTATATGGTTCACTACTATTGACCAGAACCCCCCTATATGGTTCACTACTATTGACCAGAACCCCCCTATATGTTTCACTACTATTGACCAGAACTATTGACCAGAACACCCCTATATGGTTCACTACTATTGACCAGAACTATTGACCAGAACACCCCTATATGGTTCACTACTATTGACCAGAACTATTGACCAGAACACCCCTATATGGTTCACTACTATTGACCAGAACCCCCCGATACGGTTCACTACTATTGACCAGAACCCCCCTATATGGTTCACTACTATTGACCAGAACACCCCTATAGGTTTCACTACTATTGACCAGAACTATTGACCAGAACACCCCAATATGGTTCACTACTATTGACCAGAACTATTGACCAGAACACCCCTATATGTTTCACTACTATTGACCAGAACCCCCCTATATGGTTCACTACTATTGACCAGAACCCCCCTATATGGTTCACTACTATTGACCAGAACCCCCCTATATGGTTCACTACTATTGACCAGAACCCCCCTATATGGTTCACTACTATTGACCAGAACTATTGACCAGAACTCCCCTATATGGTTCACTACTATTGACCAGAACCCCCCTATATGGTTCACTACTATTGACCAGAACCCCCCTATATGGTTCACTACTATTGACCAGAACCCCCCTATATGGTTCACTACTATTGACCAGAACCCCCCTATATGGTTCACTACTATTGACCAGAATCCCCCTATATGGTCACTACTATTGACCAGAACTACTATTGAACCCCCTATATGGTTCACTACTATTGACCAGACACCCCCTATATGGTTCACTACTATTGACCAGAACCCCCCTATATGGTTCACTACTATTGACCAGAACCCCCCTATATGGTTCACTACTATTGACCAGAACCCAGAACTCCCCTATATGGTTCACTACTATTGACCAGAACCCCCCTATATGGTTCACTACTATTGACCAGAACCCCCCTATATGGTTCACTACTATTGACCAGAACTATTGACCAGAACACCCCTATATGTTTCACTACTATTGACCAGAACTATTGACCAGAACACCCCTATATGTTTCCTACTATTGGTTCACTACTATTGACCAGAACCCCCTATACTGTTCACTACTATTGACCAGAACCCCCTATATGGTTCACTACTATTGACCAGAACACCCCTATATGTTTCACTACTATTGACCAGAACCCCCTATATGGTTCACTACTATTGACCAGAACCCCCTATATGGTTCACTACTATTGACCAGAACCCCCCTATTGGTTCACTACTATTGACCAGAACCCCTATATGGTTCACTACTATTGACCAGAACCCCCATGGAACTATTGACCAGAACCCCCCCTACTATTGACCAGGTTCACTACTATTGACCAGAACCCCCTATATGGTTCACTACTATTGACCAGAACTATTGTTCACCAGAACCCCCTATATGGTTCACTACTATTGACCAGAACCCCCATGGACTACTATTGACCAGAACCCCTATATGGTTCACTACTATTGACCAGACTACTATTGACCAGAACCCCCTATATGGTTCACTACTATTGACCAGAACCCCCTATATGGTTGACCAGAACCCCTATATGGTTACTATTGACCAGAACCCCTATATGGTTCACTACTATTGACCAGAACTATTGACCAGAACCCCCCTATATGGTTCACTACTATTGACCAGAACTATTGACCAGAACACCCCTATATGGTTCACTACTATTGACCAGAACTATTGACCAGAACACCCCTATATGTTTCACTACTATTGACCAGAACCCCCTATATGGTTCACTACTATTGACCAGAACCCCCTATACTGTTCACTACTATTGACCAGAACCCCCCTATATGGTTCACTACTATTGACCAGAACACCCCTATATGTTTCACTACTATTGACCAGAACCCCCCTATATGGTTCACTACTATTGACCAGAACCCCCCTATATGGTTCACTACTATTGACCAGAACCCCCCTATATGGTTCACTACTATTGACCAGAACTATTGACCAGAACCCCCCTATATGGTTCACTACTATTGACCAGAACCCCCCTATATGGTTCACTACTATTGACCAGAACTATTGACCAGAACTCCCCTATATGGTTCACTACTATTGACCAGAACCCCCCTATATGGTTCACTACTATTGACCAGAACTATTGACCAGAACCCCCCTATATGGTTCACTACTATTGACCAGAACTATTGACCAGAACACCCCTATATGGTTCACTACTATTGACCAGAACTATTGACCAGAACACCCCTATATGTTTCACTACTATTGACCAGAACCCCCCTATATGGTTCACTACTATTGACCAGAACCCCCTATACTGTTCACTACTATTGACCAGAACCCCCCTATATGGTTCACTACTATTGACCAGAACACCCCTATATGTTTCACTACTATTGACCAGAACCCCCCTATATGGTTCACTACTATTGACCAGAACCCCCCTATATGGTTCACTACTATTGACCAGAACCCCCCTATATGGTTCACTACTATTGACCAGAACCCCCCTATATGGTTCACTACTATTGACCAGAACCCCCCTATATGGTTCACTACTATTGACCAGAACTATTGACCAGAACCCCCCTATATGGTTCACTACTATTGACCAGAACCCCCCTATACTGTTCACTACTATTGACCAGAACCCCCCTATATGGTTCACTACTATTGACCAGAACCCCCCTATATGGTTCACTACTATTGTCCAGAACCCCCATATACGGTTCACTACTATTGACCAGAACCCCCCTACATTTTAGTAATTTAGCAGACAGGGCGGAGGGTATAGCTGGGGAGACGGGAGGGTAACACTAAGGACGGAGGGTATAGCTGGGGAGACGGGAGGGTAACACTAAGGACGGAGGGTATAGCTGGGGAGACGGGAGGGTAACACTAAGGACGGAGGGTATAGCTGGGGAGACGGGAGGGTAACACTAAGGACGGAGGGTATAGCTGGGGAGACGGGAGGGTAACACTAAGGACGGAGGGTATAGCTGGGGAAACGGGAGGGTAACACTAAGGAAGTAGGACGGAGGGTGTAGAACGGAGGGTATACCTGGGGCGACGGGAGGGTAACACTAAGGAAGTAGGACGGAGGGTATAGCTGGGGAGACGGGAGGGTAACACTAAGGACGGAGGGTATAGCTGGGGCGACGGGAGGGTTACACTAAGGAAGTAGGACGGAGGGTATAGCTGGGGAGACGGGAGGGTAACACTAAGGACATAGGGTATAGCTGGGGCGACGGGAGGGTTACACTAAGGAAGTAGGACAGAGGGTATAGCTGGGGAGACGGGAGGGTAACACTAAGGGCGGAGGGTATAGCTGGGGCAACGGGAGGGTTACACTAAGGAAGTAGGACGGAGGGTATAGCTGGGGAGACGGGAGGGTAACACTAAGGACAGAGGGTATAGCTGGGGAGATGGGAGGGTAACACTAAGGAAGTAGGACGGAGGGTATAGCTGGGGAGACGGGAGGGTAACACTAAGGACAGAGGGTATAGCTGGGGAGATGGGAGGGTAACGCTAAGGACAGAGGGTATAGCTGGGGAGATGGGAGGGTAACACTAAGGACAGAGGGTATAGCTGGGGAGACGGGAGGGTAACACTAAGGACGGAGGGTATAGCTGGGGAGATGGGAGGGTAACGCTAAGGACAGAGGGTATAGCTGGGGAGATGGGAGGGTAACACTAAGGACAGAGGGTATAGCTGGGGAGATGGGAGGGTAACACTAAGGACAGAGGGTATAGCTGGGGAGACGGGAGGGTTAACACTAAGGGCGGAGGGTATAGCTGGGGAGACGGGAGGGTAACACTAAGGGCGGAGGGTATAGCTGGGGAGACGGGAGGGTAACACTAAGGGCGGAGGGTATAGCTGGGGAGAGGGGAGGGTAACACTAAGGGTGGAGGCTATAGCTGGGGAGAGGGGAGGGTAACACTAAGGAAGTAGGACGGAGGCTATAGCTGGGGAGACGGGAGGGGTAACACTAAGGGCGGAGGGTATAGCTGGGGCGACGGTGACAGGAGTGATGATGGGAGGGTAACACTAAGGGCGGAGGGTATAGCTGGGGAGAGGGGAGGGTAACACTAAGGGCGGAGGGTATAGCTGGGGAGACGGGAGGGTAACACTAAGGGCGGAGGGTATAGCTGGGGAGACGGGAGGGTAACACTAAGGGCGGAGGGTATAGCTGGGGAGACGGGAGGGTAACACTAAGGACGGAGGGTATAGCTGGGGAGACGGGAGGGTAACACTAAGGGCGGAGGGTATAGCTGGGGAGACGGGAGGGTAACACTAAGGACAGAGGGTATAGCTGGGGAGACGGGAGGGTTAACACTAAGGGCGGAGGGTATAGCTGGGGAGAGGGGAGGGTAACACTAAGGGCGGAGGGTATAGCTGGGGAGACGGGAGGGTAACACTAAGGGCGGAGGGTATAGCTGGGGAGACGGGAGGGTAACACTAAGGGCGGAGGGTATAGCTGGGGAGACGGGAGGGTAACACTAAGGGCGGAGGGTATAGCTGGGGAGACGGGAGGGTAACACTAAGGGCGGAGGGTATAGCTGGGGAGAGGGGAGGGTAACACTAAGGGCGGAGGGTATAGCTGGGGAGAGGGGAGGGTAACACTAAGGGCGGAGGGTATAGCTGGGGAGAGGGAGGGTAACACTAAGGGCGGAGGGTATAGTTGGGGAGACGGGAGGGTAACACTAAGGACGGAGGGTATAGCTGGGGAGACGGGAGGGTAACACTAAGGACGGAGGGTATAGCTGGGGAGACGGGGAGGGTAACACTAAGGACGGAGGGTATAGCTGGGGAGACGGGAGGGTAACACTAAGGGCGGAGGGTATAGCTGGGGGGAGGGGAGGGTAACACTAAGGACGGAGGCTATAGCTGGGGAGACGGGAGGGTTAACACTAAGGGCGGAGGGTATAGCTGGGGAGAGGGGAGGGTAACACTAAGGGCGGAGGGTATAGCTGGGGAGAGGGGAGGGTAACACTAAGGGCGGAGGGTATAGCTGGGGAGACGGGAGGGTAACACTAAGGGCGGAGGGTATAGCTGGGGAGAGGGGAGGGTAACACTAAGGGCGGAGGGTATAGCTGGGGAGACGGGAGGGTAACACTAAGGGCGGAGGGTATAGCTGGGGAGACGGGAGGGTAACACTAAGGGCGGAGGGTATAGCTGGGGAGAGGGGAGGGTAACACTAAGGGCGGAGGGTATAGCTGGGGAGAGGGGAGGGTAACACTAAGGGCGGAGGGTATAGCTGGGGAGACGGGAGGGTAACACTAAGGACGGAGGGTATAGCTGGGGAGAGGGGAGGGTAACACTAAGGGCGGAGGGTATAGCTGGGGAGAGGGGAGGGTAACACTAAGGGCGGAGGGTATAGCTGGGGAGAGGGGAGGGTAACACTAAGGGCGGAGGGTATAGCTGGGGAGAGGGGAGGGTAACACTAAGGGCGGAGGGTATAGCTGGGGAGAGGGGAGGGTAACACTAAGGGCGGAGGGTATAGCTGGGGAGAGGGGAGGGTAACACTAAGGGCGGAGGGTATAGCTGGGGAGACGGGAGGGTAACACTAAGGGCGGAGGGTATAGCTGGGGAGACGGGAGGGTAACACTAAGGGCGGAGGGTATAGCTGGGGCGACGGGAGGGTAACACTAAGGGCGGAGGGTATAGCTGGGGCGACGGTGACAGGAGTGATGATGGGAGGGTAGAGCCTGGAGATGAATCATCGAGTTTCACATGAGTGATCCGCCGGTTGTGTCATCCTCCTCAGTTTATTCTATATTAATACCGTGACATCCGCCTCCATGTCGCCAACGTAACTTACTGGTATATAATTATATTGGTCCCGGGTCGGGTGGCAAGAAATGCTTAAATTCAGAGTACAAGTACAAGCCAGTGGTGTTTTAGAGAAAGATATGCAGTCTCAATTTTTATTTATTTTACCTTTATTTAACTAGGCAAGTCAGTTAAGAACAAATTCTTATTTTCAATGACTGTTCAGGGGCAGAACGACAGATTTGTACCTTGTCAGCACGGGGGTTTGAACTTGCAACCTTCCGGTTACTAGTCTAACGCTCTAACCACTAGGCTACCCTGCCGCCCCTATCTCAAAGGACAGGAATCTAAATTCAGAATCACACTGTGACGTCCTTTTGTTGGTCCCCCATTAGTTACAGTATATTAGTATGTATCAAGAGTTGCACATTCTAACCTTGTTGAGAGTGAGATTGTAGAAGTCCTGTTGAATGATATGATACTGTATCTTCACTGCTGCTGGGAGGTAGCATACATCCAGCTCACTGTACGTCATATCACTGGCTTCTAGCTCTCAAATATGTTTGTCATGTCTCTGAAATTTGAATTTTATTTAACTAGGCAAATTCTTATTTACAATGACGGCCTACTCCGGCTGAACCCTAACCACGCTGGGCCTATGAGACTCCCAATCTCGGCCTGTTGTGATACAGCCTGGAATCGAACCAGGGTCTGTAGTGACGCCTGCACAGAGATGCAGTGCCTTAGACCGGTGCTCCACTCGTGAGTCCCTGTCATAGCTCTGAAATATGTCTGTCACGGCTCTGAAATATGTCTGTCACAGCTCTGAAATATGTCTGTCACAGCTCTGAAATATAGCTCTGAAATATGTCTGTCATAGCTCTGAAATATGTCTGTCACAGCTCTGAAATATGTCTGTCACAGCTCTGAAATATGTCTGTCACAGCTCTGAAATATAGCTCTGAAATATGTCTGTCATAGCTCTGAAATATGTCTGTCACAGCTCTGAAATATGTCTGTCATAGCTCTGAAATATAGCTCTGAAATATGTCTGTCACAGCTCTGAAACATGTCTGTCACAGCTCTGAAATATGTCTGTCACAGCTCTGAAATATGTCTGTCACAGCTCTGAAATATGTCTGTCATAGCTCTGAAATATGTCTGTCACAGCTCTGAAATATGTCTGTCACAGCTCTGAAATATGTCTGTCACAGCTCTGAAATATGTCTGTCACAGCTCTGAAATATGTCTGTCACAGCTCTGAAATATGTCTCTCACAGCTCTGAAATATGTCTGTCACAGCTCTGAAATATGTCTGTCACAGCTCTGAAATATGTCTGTCACAGCTCTGAAATATGTCTGTCACAGCTCTGAAATATGTCTCTCATAGCTCTGAAATATGTCTGTCACAGCTCTGAAATATGTCTGTCACAGCTCTGAAATATGTCTGTCACAGCTCTGAAATATGTCTGTCACAGCTCTGAAACATGTCTGTCACAGCTCTGAAATATGTCTGTCACAGCTCTGAAATATGTCTCTCACAGCTCTGAAATATGTCTGTCACAGCTCTGAAATATAGCTCTGAAATATGTCTGTCACAGCTCTGAAATATGCCTGTCACAGCTCTGAAATATAGCTCTGAAATATGTCTCTCACAGCTCTGAAACATGTCTGTCACAGCTCTGAAATATGTCTGTCACAGCTCTGAAATATGCCTGTCACAGCTCTGAAATATGTCTGTCACAGCTCTGAAATATGTCTGTCACAGCTCTGAAATATAGCTCTGAAATATGTCTGTCACAGCTCTGAAATATGTCTGTCACAGCTCTGAAATATGTCTGTCACAGCTCTGAAATATGTCTGTCACAGCTCTGAAATATGTCTGTCACAGCTCTGAAATATAGCTCTGAAATATGTCTGTCATAGCTCTGAAATATGTCTGTCACAGCTCTGAAATATAGCTCTGAAATATGTCTGTCATAGCTCTGAAATATAGCTCTGAAATATGTCTGTCACAGCTCTGAAATATAGCTCTGAAATATGTCTGTCACAGCTCTGAAATATAGCTCTGAAATATGTCTGTCACAGCTCTGAAATATAGCTCTGAAATATGTCTGTCACAGCTCTGAAATATGTCTGTCATAGCTCTGAAATATGTCTGTCACAGCTCTGAAATATGTCTGTCATAGCTCTGAAATATAGCTCTGAAATATGTCTATCACAGCTCTGAAATATGTCTGTCACAGCTTTGAAATATGTCTGTCACAGCTCTGAAATGTGTCTGTCACAGCTCTGAAATATGTCTGTCACAGCTTTGAAATATGTCTGTCACAGCTCTGAAATATGTCTGTCACAGCTCTGAAATATGTCTGTCACAGCTCTGAAATATGTCTGTCACAGCTCTGAAATATGTCTGTCACAGCTCTGAAATATGTCTGTCATAGCTCTGAAATATAGCTCTGAAATATGTCTGTCACAGCTCTGAAATATGTCTGTCACAGCTCTGAAACATGTCTGTCACAGCTCTGAAATATGTCTGTCACAGCTCTGAAATATGTCTGTCACAGCTCTGAAATATGTCTGTCATAGCTCTGAAATATGTCTGTCACAGCTCTGAAATATGTCTGTCACAGCTCTGAAATATGTCTGTCACAGCTCTGAAATATGTCTGTCACAGCTCTGAAATATGTCTGTCACAGCTCTGAAATATGTCTGTCATAGCTCTGAAATATAGCTCTGAAATATGTCTGTCACAGCTCTGAAATATGTCTGTCACAGCTCTGAAATATGTCTGTCACAGCTCTGAAATATGTCTGTCATAGCTCTGAAATATAGCTCTGAAATATGTCTGTCACAGCTCTGAAATATAGCTCTGAAATATGTCTGTCACAGCTCTGAAATATGTCTGTCACAGCTCTGAAATATGTCTGTCACAGCTCTGAAATATGTCTGTCATAGCTCTGAAATATAGCTCTGAAATATGTCTGTCACAGCTCTGAAATATGTCTGTCATAGCTCTGAAATATAGCTCTGAAATATGTCTGTCACAGCTCTGAAATATGTCTGTCACAGCTCTGAAATATGTCTGTCACAGCTCTGAAATATGTCTGTCACAGCTCTGGAACATGTCTGTCACAGCTCTGAAATATGTCTGTCACAGCTCTGAGAGAAATACCTTTGAAAGAAAAATAGTTATGTCAGTCTAACAGGATCTGCCTTCTATTAAAGAATACTTATCTTTGTTTTTTCAACTTCAATGTTGTGGTAGTATAGTAGTAACCAAGTCAATATGACTGACGTTTGCCAGCTGGATAAACTAAGCCTCATAACCAAGTCTGAAACTATCCGACGCCATTGTCGCAACCCCTATTACCAGCCTGTTCAACCTCTCTTTCATATCGTCTGAGATCCCCAACGATTGGAAAGCTGCCGCAGTCATCCCCCTCTTCAAAGGGGGAGACACCCTGGACCCAAACTGTTAAAGACCTATATCCATCCTGCCCTGCCTATCTAAGGTCTTCGAAAGCCAAGTCAACAAACAGGTCACTGACCATCTCGAATCCCACCGTACCTTCTCCGCTATGCAATCTGGTTTCCGAGCACGGGTGCACCTCAGCCACACTCAAGGTACTAAACGACATCATAACCGCCATCGATAAAAGACAATACTGTGCAGCCGTCTTCATCGACCTTGCCAAGGCTTTCGACTCTGTCAATCACCATATTCTTATCGGCAGACTCAGTAGCCTCGGTTTTCGGATGACTGCCTTGCCTGGTTCACCAATTACTTTGCAGACAGAGTTCAGTGTGTCAAATCGGAGGGCATGCTGTCCGGTCCTCTGGCAGTCTCTATGGGGGTGCCACAGGGTTCAATTCTCGGGCCGACTCTTTTCTCTGTATATATCAATGATGTTGTTCTTGCTGCGGGCGATTCCCTGATTCACCTCTACGCAGACGACACCATTCTATATACTTTCGGCCCGTCATTGGACACTGTGCTATCTAACCTCCAAACGAGCTTCAATGCCATACAACACTCCTTCCGTGGCCTCCAACTGCTCTTAAACGCTAGTAAAACCAAATGCATGCTTTTCAACCGATCGCTGCCTGCACCCGCATGCCAGACTAGCATCACCACACTGGATGGTTCCGACCTTGAATATGTGGACACCTATAAGTACCTAGGTGTCTGGCTAGACTGCAAACTCTCCTTCCAGACCCATATCAAACATCTCCAATCGAAAATCAAATCAAGAGTCGGCTTTCTATTCCGCAACAAAGCCTCCTTCACTCACGCTGCCAAGCTTACCCTAGTATAACTGACTATCCTACCGATCCTCGACTTCGGCGATGTCATCTACAAAATTGCTTCCAACTCTCTACTCAGCAAACTGGATGCAGTTTATCACAGTGCCATCCGTTTTGTCACTAAAGCACCTTATACTACCCACCACTGCGACTTGTATGCTCTAGTCGGCTGGCCCTCGCTACATATTCGACGCCAGACCCACTGGCTCCAGGTCATCTACAAGGCCATGCTTGGTAAAGCTCCGCCTTATCTCAGTTCACTGGTCATGATGGCAACACCCATCCGTAGCACGCGCTCCAGCAGGTGTATCTCACTGATCATCCCTAAAGCCAACACCTCATTCGGCCGCCTTTCGTTCCAGTACTCTGCTGCCTGTGACTGGAACGAATTGCAAAATCGCTGAAGTTGGAGACTTTTATCTCCCTCACCAACTTCAAACATCAGCTATCTGAGCAGCTAACCGATCGCTGCAGCTGTACAGAATCTATTGGTAAATAGCCCACCCATTTTCACCTACCTCATCCCCACAGTTTTTATTTATTTACTTTTCTGCTCTTTTGCACACCAATATCTCTACCTGTACATGACCATCTGATAATTTATCACTCCAGTGTTAATCTGCAATATTGTAATTATTCGCCTACCTCCTCATGCCTTTTGCACACATTGTATATAGACTCCCTTTTTTTCTACTGTGTTATTGACTTGTTAATTGTTTACTCCATGTGTAACTCTGTGTTGTCTGTTCACACTGCTATGCTTTATCTTGGCCAGGTCGCAGTTGCAAATGAGAACTTGTTCTCAACTAGCCTACCTGGTTAAATAAAGGTGTTCTCAACTAGCCTACCTGGTTAAATAAAGGTGTTCTCAACTGGCCTACCTGGTTAAATAAAGGTGTTCTCAACTAGCCTACCTGGTTAAATAAAGGTGTTCTCAACTAGCCTACCTGGTTAAATAAAGGTGTTCTCAACTAGCCTACCTGGTTAAATAAAGGTGAAAAAAAAAAAATGTAAAAGTCAACATGTCTGATGCTTTGCCAGCTGGATAGTGTGAATAAACTAAGCTTCATCTATTAGCTGGATGGAAAGGGAGGCGCAGTCATTTTGCAGCCAAATACTCATCCAGGTTCACTACTGTTGATTGGGAGGCCGAACAGAAAGGCAGCTATTTGTTGACTCTTTGCCAGGGATTACTACGGTCTTGTAACGCCCTCTGTCTGACCCCCTTCTCTGCCTCATTTTACACCCGTCGACTGGAAAGCAAACACTACACACAGCCAATCACAGCTATGTGAGCCTTACTATCCACCAATCACAGGCCCAGCCCAAACGTAGAGAGGTGTAGTTTAGCTAGTCACTACCGATCAGGTCATCCGTTGGGTGGAAAGGACAATATTGACCGTTTAAATAAGTACTCTGTCGTCTAGCAGCCCTGTTCCCAGCCAATCACAGCTATGTGAGCCTTACTATCCACCAATCACAGGCCCAGCCCAAACGCAGAGAGGTGTCGTTTAGCTAGTCACTACCGATCAGGTCATCCGTTGGGTGGAAAGGACAATATTGACCGTTTAAATAAGTACTCTGTCGTCTAGCAGCCCTGTTCCCAGCCAATCACAGCTATGTGAGCCTTACTATCCACCAATCACAGGCCCAGCCCAAACACAGAGAGGTGTCGTTTAGCTAGTCACTACCGATCAGGTCATCCGTTGGGTGGAAAGGACAATATTGACCGTTTAAATAAGTACTCTGTCTTCTAGCAGCCCTGTTCCCAGCCAATCACAGCTATGTGAGCCTTACTATCCACCAATCACAGGCCCAGCCCAAACACAGAGAGGTGTGGAATCCCTGTGGAATTGGTGAATGCAGTTTCTGTTAAAGGCACTCCCTCTTTTAGCTCTGTTCTGCCAACAAGAATAAGGAACTTGACCCCTGCCATTTCCCCTTCAAAATAGAAGTCCCATAATGAATGTGGTAACAAAAAGAATACAAATGGTTTATTTTCTGAGGAAATGTTAGCAGACTACATCACTATCTGTACTTTGTGTCGCAGTAAAAGTGGGTCAATTCTTAATCAGGAGGACTTCTACTTTCCAAATCCACAGAGTGTACACCCAGATGAGGGTCGCTGCTCATTCCGAGGCCCTGAAAGAGTCTCTGCTGAAATGTTCTGGCTGTAAAATTGAAAATGAGACGTTCTCCAGAGTAGAATGTACGTAACATTATGTAGGGTGAAATAAACGATGGGAGTACACAAAATAAAACCTTGTTGACCATTTTAGACTTACAAAATGTAAAAAAAATAAAAATCACATAACTCATAGAAATACATGCAATTATTATTTGTATGATAAGTCAAATAAAATCTATTGATAATCGTGCACATTTATTACATGGCACGAAGATCCATGGCACGAAGCCTACAGTGTTTATCCATGGATCATCACTGGAGGCTTTGTGCAATGACTCCTCACTGGAGGCTTCTTGCCATGAGTCCTCACTGGAGGCTTCGTACCATGGATCATCACTGGAGGCTTCTTGCCATGGATCACCACTGGAGGCTTCGGCCCAACGATCACCACTGGAGGCTTCTTGCCATGGATCATCACTGGAGGCTTTGTGCCATGGATCACCACTGGAGGCTTCGGCCCAACGATCACCACTGGAGGCTTCGGGCCATGGATCATCACTGGAGGCTTCGTGCCATGGATCATCACTGGAGGCTTCGTGCCATGGATCATCACTGGAGGCTTCGTGCCATGAGTCATCACTGGAGGCTTCATGCCATGAGTCCTCACTGGAGGCTTTGTGCCATGGATCATCACTGGAGGCTTCGTGCCATGAGTCATCACTGGAGGCTTCATGCCATGGATCATCACTGGAGGCTTCGTGCCATGGATCATCACTGGAGGCTTCGTGCCATGAGTCATCACTGGAGGCTTCATGCCATGGATCATCACTGGAGGCTTCGTGCCATGGATCATCACTGGAGGCTTCGTGCCATGAGTCATCACTGGAGGCTTCATGCCATGGATCATCACTGGAGGCTTCGTGCCATGAGTCATCACTGGAGGCTTCATGCCATGGATCATCACTGGAGGCTTCGTGCCATGGATCATCACTGGAGGCTTCGGGGCATGGATCATCACTGGAGGCTTTGTGCCATGGATCATCACTGGAGGCTTCGTGCCATGGATCATCACTGGAGGCTTCGGGGCATGGATCATCACTGGAGGCTTTGTGCCCTGGATCATCACTGGAGGCTTCGTGCCATGGATCATCACTGGAGGCTTCGTACCATGGATCATCACTGGAGGCTTTGTGCCATGGATCATCACTGGAGGCTTTGTGCCATGGATCATCACTGGAGGCTTCGTGCCATGGATCATCACTGGAGGCTTCGTACCATGGATCATCACTGGAGGCTTCGTACCACGGATCATCACTGGAGGCTTTGTGCCATGGATCATCACTGGAGACTTCGTGCCATGGATCATCACTGGAGGCTTCGTACCACGGATCATCACTGGAGGCTTTGTGCCATGGATCATCACTGGAGGCTTTGTGCCATGGATCATCACTGGAGGCTTTGTGCCATGGATCATCACTGGAGGCTTTGTGCCATGGATCATCACTGGAGGCTCCGTGCCATGGATCATCACTGGAGGCTTCGTGCCATGGATCATCACTGGAGGCTTTGTGCCATGGATCATCACTGGAGGCTTTGTGCCATGGATCATCACTGGAGGCTCCGTGCCATGGATCATCACTGGAGGCTTCGTGCCATGGATCATCACTGGAGGCTTTGTGCCATGGATCATCACTGGAGGCTTTGTGCCATGGATCATCACTGGAGGCTTCGTGCCATGGATCATCCCTGGAGGCTGATTATTACAAAGTATACAAGACAGGGCCCTTATTCTGAAGGATTCCAAAAAATATCTGAGGTGAGTGTGATTTTGTTGATATTGTACCTTTTGATCATCTGAGGTGCGTTTGATTTTTGTTGATATTGTACCTTTTGATCATCTGAGGTGCGTTTGATTTTTGTTGATATTGTACCAAGTTGACATTACACATCAGATTAGCACTACGGTGAGAGGGAAGATCAAATCCCCCCCAAAACTCTACAATCTAATCAATGACTGTCATACTTAGGTTCATGTTTAATACAAACGCTGAATGCATGTCCTGACTGTGAGATAAGTGAAACACACAGAGGACTAACACATTAACCAGTATCCTCCACACTGTGCACTTTGTCCAGACCGCATGTATGGAAAATAGCGTGACGTATTGCTGGTCTTCGGTAGGAGAGGAAACACCATTTATTGATTGTGTCGTGAGGCTCTGTAGACTACTGTAGCTGCCCCCCCCCCGCCTCCCCTCCCTCAGGCTTTGTACTCTCAGCCAGCCAGCCAGGCATGCAGCACGCTCCACTACCCAGCTTCTATCGTCACTAAACTACTTCCCTTAATGGCGCCCTATGCCCTATATAGTGCACTACTTTTGACCAGAGCCCTTTGAGCTTTGGCCAGAAGTAGAGCACTATACAGGGAAGATAAAGGGTGCTGTTTGGGACATACACAACTATACCCTGGCGGTCTAGGGCCATCGAGTGTTGCAGTAAGAGCAAAGCCTCCTACTGATTTGAAAAGTAGAGGCCCAGAGACGGACCACAGGAATTCATTGACAAAATGCTGTTGATGTATTGAGGTTCACTGCGTCTGTTATTGAGTGCTGCTCTTCACACAGTATTTCTAATGTCAGTGGTCACGCCGTCATTGACTGTTTCATTCCATCGTTGAAACAAATTCATTCACTACAGTAAGAAAAGCAGTTGGAAAAAAGGGAACATTCTGGAAACCACAGAAGTCGAATCTCAATAACATAATTCAGTGGCCTTCCTGGCATTTCCTGGGAAATAGCTGATCATGTCATGACTTCCGCCAAAGTCGGTGCCTCTCCTTGTTCGGGCGGCGTTCGGCGGTCGATGTCACCGGTCTTCTAGCCATCGCCGATCCACTTTTCATTTTCCATTTGTTTTGTCTTTGTTTTACACACCTGGTTTCAATTCCATGTTCATTATTTCACCCTCTGTTTTCCCCATGGTTTTTGTGCGTGTTTGTTTGATGTATTTCAGTCCTTTCGTGTGGGCCTGGTATTACCACATGTATTCAGTCCTTTTGAGTAAAGTTACTTTTGTTACTCATCTCTGCTGTCCTGCGCCTGACTCCTCTGCACCAGCTACACCCAGACCTATTACAGATCGTTGTGCTACAATTGCAGAGAGAGCTCCCCAAATGGCTATACTTAACCTCTTAAACATCATCCTCAGCTCTGGCATCTTCCCCAATATTTGGAGCCAATGACTGATCAAGCCAATCCACAAAAGTGGAGACAAATTTGACCCCAATAATTACTGTGGAATAAGCGTCAACAGTAACCTTTGGGAAAATTCTCTGCATTATCATTAACAGCAGACTCGTACATTTCCTCAGTGAAAGCAATGTACTGAGCAAATGTCAAATTGGCTTTTTACCAAATTACCGTACAACAGACCATGTATTCACCCTGCACACCTTAATTGACAAACAAACAAACCAAAACAACGGCAAAATCTTCTCATGCTTTGTTGATTTAAAAAAAGGTTTGGTTCAATTTGTCTCGAGGGCCTGCTATATAAATTGATGGAAAGTGGTGTTGGGGGTAAAACATAAAACATTATAAAGCCCATGTACACAAACAACAAGTGTGCGGTTAATATTGGCAAAAAACGCACATTTTTTCCCACAGGGCCAGGGTATGAGACAGGGATGCAGCTTAAGCACGGCCCTCTTCAAAATATATATCAACGAATTCGTGAGGGCATTAGAACAGTCTGCAGCACCCGGCTTCACCCAACTAGTCAAATGTCTACTGTTTGCTGATGATCTGGTGCTTCTGTCCCCAACTAAGGAGGGCCTACAGCAGCATCTAGATCTTCTGCGAATACAAATTCCATCTAGACACCGTTGCCCTAAAGCACACAAAAACTATACATACCTCGGCCTAAACATTAGCGCCACAGGGAAATTCCACAAAGTTGTGAACGATCTGAGAGACAAGGCAAGAAGGGCCTTCTATGCCATCAAAATGAACATAAAATTCGACATACCAATTAGGATCTGGCTAAAAATACTTGAATCAGTTATAGAACCCATTGCTCTTTATGGTTGTGAGGTCGGTGGTCCGCTCACCAACCAAGAATTCACAAAATGGGACCAACACAAAATTGAGACTCTGCATGCAGCATTCTGAAAAAACAAACTCTGCAGAGCAGAATCAGACCAATACACGCTAATTATCAAAATCCAGAAAAAAAAGCTGTTAAATTCTACAACCACCTAAAAGGAAGCGATTCCCAAACCTTCCAAAACAAAGCCATCACCTCCAGAGCGATGAACCTGGAGAAGAGTCCCCTAAGCAAGCTGGTCCTGGGGCTCAGTTCACAAACGCAAAAAGATCCCACAGAGCTCCAGGATAGGACAATATCTGACCACTTGCGTTTATTTGTTTGCCTTGCTTTGGAAATGTAAACATACGTCAAAAAGCCCTTAAAATGAAATTGTAATTGAGAGAGAGAGAGGCGGTTCAGATGCCATGCAGGCCCTGTCAAAGAAGGCAGACCTGAGCGTTTTATTCGTGAGAGTGTTGCATACCAGAGACCTAGCTCTATGTAAATATAGTGCTGAGATGGGGAATACAGTCAACCCAGAGTCATCATTAAAACATCAGGCCCTGGCCAATAGAACTACATAGATAGAGTACATCCCAAATGACACCCTAATCCCTGTATACTGTAAAACATCAGGCCCTGGCCAATAGAACTACATATATCGAGTTCATCCCAAATGACACCCTAATCCCTGTATACTGTAAAACATCAGGCCCTGGCCAATAGAACTACATAGATCGAGTTCATCCCAAATGACACCCTAATCCCTGTATACTGTAAAATATCAGGCCCTGGCCAATAGAACTACATAGATAGAGTACATCCCAAATGACACCCTAATCCCTGTATACTGTAAAACATCAGGCCCTGGCCAATAGAACTACATAGATCGAGTACATCCCAAATGACACCCTAATCCCTGTATACTGTAAAACATCAGGCCCTGGCCAATAGAACTACATAGATAGAGTACATCCCAAATGACACCCTAATCCCTGTATACTGTAAAACATCAGGCCCTGGCCAATAGAACTACATAGATAGAGTACATCCCAAATGACACCCTAATCCCTGTATACTATACTACACAACTTTAGTGCGCTATGTATAGAAAGGTTTGTTTGATCTTGTACATGATCACTGCTGAAAGCTGAATTGTAGTATACATATTTATACACTGACTATACTAAACATTAGGAACACCCTCCTAATATTGAGTTGCACCCCACCCCAATAGCATTGCAGTTCTTGACACAAACCGGTGCACCTGGCACCTACTACCATACCCCGACCAAAGTCACTTAAATAAACTACATGAACAAAAGTATGTGGACACCTGATCGTTGAACATCTCGTTCCAAAATCATGGGCATTAATATGGAGTTGGTCCCCCACTTTGTTGCTATAACAGCCTCCACTCTTCTGGAAAGGCTTTCCACTAGATGTTGGAACATTGCTGAGGGGACTTGCTTCCATTCAGCCACAAGCATTAGTGAGGTCGGGCACTGATGTTGGACGATTAGGCCGGGCTCGCAGTCGACGTTCCAATTCATCCCAAAGGTGTTTGATGGGGTTGAGGTCAGGGCTTTGTGCAGGCCAGTCAAGTTTTTTCACACCGATCTCGATAAACCATTTCTGTATGAACCTTGCTTTGTGCACGTGGGCATTGTCATGCTGAAACAGGAAAAGACCTTCCAGAATTGGAAGAATGTCATTGTATGCTGTAGCGTTAAGATTTCCCTTCACTGGAATTTAGGGGCCTAGCCCAAATCATAAATAACAGCCCCAGACCATTATTCCTCCTCCACCAAACTTTACAGTTGGCAGTATGCATTGGGCAGGTAGCGTTCGTCCCAGATTAATCTGTCAGACTGCCAGATGGTGAAGCGTGATTCATCACTCCAGAGAACGCGTTTCCATGCTCCAAGGTCCAATGGCGGCAAGCTTTACACCCCTCCAGCCGACGCTTGGAATTGCGCATGGCGATCTTAGGCGTGTGTGCGTCTGCTCAGCCATGGAAACTAATTTCCTTAAAGCTCCCGGTGAACAGTTCTTGTGCTGACGTTGCTTCCAGAGTCAGTTTGAAACTTGCTCGTGAGTGTTGCAACGAAGGACAGGCGATTTGTTTTAACGCTTTACGCGCTTCAGCACTTGGCTGTGGACACTGAGCTTGTGTGGCCTACTACTTTGCGGCTGAAACGTTGTTGCCCCTAGACGTTTCCACTTCACAATAACAGCACTTACAGTTTATTGAGGCAGCTCTAGCAGAGCAGAAATTTGATGAATTGACTTGTTGGAAAGGTGCAATCCTATGACGGTGCCAAGTTAATAAAACGTCTTAGGGGCTCGACAGCAGTATTCAGAAGTTCAGATGACTGACGTGCCCAAGGTAAACTCCCTGTTACTCAGGCCCAGAAGCTAGGATATGCATATAATGTAGCATTGGATAGAAAATACTCTGAAGTTTCTAAAACTGTTACAATAATGTCTGTGAGTTTAACAGAACTGATATGACAGGCGAAAACCCGAGGAGAATCCATCCGGAATTTTATTGTTGTTGTGGAGGTCACCACCCATTGAAATGCTTGTCTATGGGATATTCAAAGGAAATCCTCCCAGATTGCAGTTCCTATGGCTTCCACTAGATGTCAACAGTCTTTAGAAAGGGTTTCAGGCTTGTTTTTTTGAAAAATGAATTAGTAGTTGTAGTTTTTAAAGGTGACTCTCATTTTGACTGGAGTCTTGTGGCGCTTGTGGATGAGGTGCACGCACCTCGTTATTTATCTCCGGTATTATCTCTGGTATATTTTATTGTTTATTTACATATTAGGGTACCTGAATATTGATTAGAAACGTTGTTTATTGGTAACTTTTGGGATTCCTTTGTGTGCATGTTGAACGAGTGGAACGGATGGATTACTGAATCAAACTAAACTGACTTTTTTTGGGATATAAAGTAGGACTTTATCGAACAAAACAACCATTTGTTGTGTAGCTGGGACCCTTGCGATTGCAAACAGAGGAAGATCTTCAAAGGGGAGTGATTTCTTTTATCCCTATTTCTGACTTTCTTGACGCCTCTGCTGGTTTGGAAAATGTTTGTAATGCTTTTCTATGTGGTGCGCTGTCCTCAGATAATCGCATGGTATGCTTTTGCCGTAAAGCCTTTTTAAAAATCTGACAAAGCGGCTGGATTAACAACAAGTTAAGCATTTAAATTATGAATGTTTGAATGAATGTTTAATATAATGTTTAATATTACAATTTTTGTATTTTGAATTTTGAAGCTCAGAAATTTCACCGGATGTTGTCGAGATGGGGCGCTAACGTCCCGTTAAAAGTCACTGAGCTCTTCAGTAAGGCCATTCTACTGCTACTGTGTGTCCATAAAGATTGCATGACTGTGTGCTCGATTTTATACACCTGTTAGCAACGGGTGTGGCTGAAAAATCCTTCTTTAACCCGTCTCCTCCCCTGACTGACTGAAGTGGATGTAACAAGTGACATCAATAAGGGATCATAGCTTTCACCTGGTCAGTCTGTCATGGAAATAGTTCCTAATGTTTTGTACACTCAGTGTAGATTTAGATAGGGGGGAATGAAGAGTGGTTTCTCTAGGTTTCTTCCTAGGTTTTGGCCTTTCTAGGGAGTTTTTCCTAGCCACCGTGCTTTTACACCTGCATTGTTTGCTGTTTGGGGTTTTAGGCTGGGTTTCTGTACAGCACTTTGAGATATCAGCTGATGTAAAAAGGGCTATATAAATACATTTGATTTGATTTGATTTGATTTGAGTGATGAATGTTGGGAATAGTGTGCCATTTAGGATTCAACCATTCCTAAGGATAATGTTGGGAATAGTGTGCCATTTAGGATTCAACCATTCCTAAGGATAATGTTGTATGGATTAACATAGAATTTTATTTAATGTACTACTTACAGTTGATAATAAATCAAATTGAACACATACAGCGCATTCGGATTATTCAATTCAATTATGATGATCAATCCACACAATAAATACGCCGTACTGACAAAGCAGAATTGTTTTTTGTTGAAATGTATTACATTAAAAAAATACCTGAGTGGAAAACAGGAGGGCTTTCTTAAAGAAAATTTAAAAATACCTGAGTGGAGAACAGGAGGGCTTCTTAAAGAAAAACTAACAGGTCTGTGAGAGCCGGAATTCTTACTGGTTGGTAGGTGATCAAATACTTATGTCATGTAATAAAATGCAAATTAATTACTTAAAAATCATACAATGATACAATCATAAAATCATACAATCATACAACACTCACAGTTGAAGTGTACCTATGATAAAAATTACAGGCCTCTACATGCTTTGTAATAAGTAGGAAAACCTGCAAAATCGGCATTGTATCAAATACTTGTTCTCCCCACTGTACGTATTCAGACCCTTTGCTATGAGACTCAAAATTGAGCGCAGTTGCATCCTGTTTCCATTGATCATCCTTGAGATGTTTCTTCAACTTGATTGGAGTCCACCTGTGGAAAATTCAATTGATTGGACATGATTTGGAAAGGCTCACACACCTGTCTATATAAAGGTCCCACAGTTGACAGTGCTTGTCAGAGAAAAAACCAAGCCATGAGGTTGAAGGAATTGTATATGGAGCTCTGAGACAGGATTGTGTCGAGGCACAGATCTGGGAAAGGGAACCAAAAAGTTTCTTAAATGGAAGAAGATTGGAACCACCAAGACTCTTCCTAGAGCTGGCCGCCCGGCCAAACTGAGCAATCGGGGGAGAAGGGCCTTGGTCAGGGAGGTGACCAAGAACCTGATGGTCACTCAGACAGAGCTCCAGAATTCCTCTGTGGAGATGGTAGAACCTTCCAGAATGACAACAATCTCTGCAGCACTCCACCAATCAGGCCTTTATGGTAGAGTGCCCAGACGGAAACCACTCCTCAGTAAAAAGCACAAGACAGCCCGCTTGGAATTTGCCAAAAGGCACCTAAAGACACTTAGACCATGAGAAACAAGATTCTCTGGTCTGATGAAACCAAGATTGAACTCGTTGATCTGAATGCCAAGCGTCACGTCTGGAGGAAACTTGGCATCATCCCTACAGTGATGCAAGGTGGTGGCAGCATCGTATGGTGGGGATGTTTTTCAGCGGCAGGGACTGGGAGACTAAACCACTGCCCTGTAGGGTTGGTTCCTGTCTATAGGGCCCTATATAGGTTGGGAACCACTGCCCTGTAGGGTTGGTTCCTGTCTATAGGGCCCTATATAGGTTGGGAACCACTGCCCTGTAGGGTTGGTTCCTGTCTATAGGGCCCTATATAGGTTGGGAACCACTGCCCTGTAGGGTTGGTTCCTGTCTATAGGGCCCTATATAGGTTGGGAACCACTGCCCTGTAGGGTTGGTTCCTGTCTATAGGGCCCTATATAGGTTGGGAACCACTGCCCTGTAGGGTTGGTTCCTGTCTATAGGGCCCTATATAGGTTGGGAACCACTGCCCTGTAGGTTTGGTTCCTGTCTATAGGGCCCTATATAGGGTTTGGAACCACTGCCCTGTAGGTTTGGTTCCTGTCTATAGGGCCCTATATAGGTTGGGAACCACTGCCCTGTAGGGTTGGTTCCTGTCTATAGGGCCCTATATAGGTTGGGAACCACTGCCCCGTAGGGTTGGTTCCTGTCTATAGGGCCCTATATAGGTTGGGAACCACTGCCCTGTAGGGTTGGTTCCTGTCTATAGGGCCCTATATAGGTTGGGAACCACTGCCCTGTAGGGTTGGTTCCTGTCTATAGGGCCCTATATAGGTTGGTAACCACTGCCCTATAGGGTTGGTTCCTGTCTATAGGGCCCTATATAGGTTGGGAACCACTGCCCTGTAGGGTTGGTTCCTGTCTATAGGGCCCTATATAGGGTTTGGAACCACTGCCCTGTAGGGTTGGTTCCTGTCTATAGGGCCCTATATAGGGTTTGGAACCACTGCCCTGTAGGGTTGGTTCCTGTCTATAGGGCCCTATATAGGGTTTGGAACCACTGCCCTGTAGGGTTGGTTCCTGTCTATAGGAGCCCTATATAGGGTTTGGAACCACTGCCCTGTAGGGTTGGTTCCTGTCTATAGGGCCCTATATAGGTTGGGAACCACTGCCCTGTAGGGTTGGTTCCTGTCTATAGGGCCCTATATAGGGTTTGGAACCACTGCCCTGTAGGTTTGGTTCCTGTCTATAGGGCCCTATATAGGTTGGGAACCACTGCCCTGTAGGGTTGGTTCCTGTCTATAGGGCCCTATATAGGTTGGGAACCACTGCCCTGTAGGGTTGGTTCCTGTCTATAGGGCCCTATATAGGTTGGGAACCACTGCCCTGTAGGGTTGGTTCCTGTCTATAGGGCCCTATATAGGTTGGGAACCACTGCCCTATAGGGGATCTATAGACTAGGACCAACCCTATTTAAGAATAGTTCAGCTTTTAATGCCTTTAACTCTTTTAATGCCTTTAACTCTGTCTGCCTCTCAAATGGCACCCTATTCTCTAGTGCACTACTTTATCACTACCTATATGGCTCTGGTTAAAAGTAATGCACTGTGTAGGGAATAGGGGTGCTGGCCCCCTCGCTCTCTCTGGTCGGGCTCTGGTTAAAAGTAATGCACTGTGTAGGGAATAGGGGTGCTGGCCCCCTCGCTCTCTCTGGTCGGGCTCTGGTTAAAAGTAATGCACTGTGTAGGGAATAGGGGTGCTGGCCCCCTCGCTCTCTCTGGTCGGGCTCTGGTTAAAAGTAATGCACTGTGTAGGGAATAGGGGTGCTGGCCCCCTCGCTCTCTCTGGTCGGGCTCTGGTTAAAAGTAATGCACTGTGTAGGGAATAGGGGTGCTGGCCCCCTCGCTCTCTCTGGTCGTGCAGTGGTTAAAAGTAATGCACTGTGTAGGGAATAGGGGTGCTGGCCCCCTCGCTCTCTCTGGTCGTGCTCTGGTTAAAAGTAATGCACTGTGTAGGGAATAGGGGTGCTGGCCCCCTCGCTCTCTCTGGTCGGGCTCTGGTTAAAAGTAATGCACTGTGTAGGGAATAGGGGTGCTGGCCCCCTCGCTCTCTCTGGTCGGGCTCTGGTTAAAAGTAATGCACTGTGTAGGGAATAGGGGTGCTGGCCCCCTCGCTCTCTCTGGTCGTGCTCTGGTTAAAAGTAATGCACTGTGTAGGGAATAGGGGTGCTGGCCCCCTCGCTCTCTCTGGTCGTGCTCTGGTTAAAAGTAATGCACTATGTAGGGAATAGGGGTGCTGGCCCCCTCGCTCTCTCTGGTCGTGCTCTGGTTAAAAGTAATGCACTGTGTAGGGAATAGGGGTGCTGGCCCCCTCGCTCTCTCTGGTCGTGCAGTGGTTAAAAGTAATGCACTGTGTAGGGAATAGGGGTGCTGGCCCCCTCGCTCTCTCTGGTCGTGCTCTGGTTAAAAGTAATGCACTGTGTAGGGAATAGGGGTGCTGGCCCCCTCGCTCTCTCTGGTCGTGCTCTGGTTAAAAGTAAGGCACTATGTAGGGAATAGGGGTGCTGGCCCCCTCGCTCTCTCTGGTCGGGCTCTGGTTAAAAGTAATGCACTGTGTAGGGAATAGGGGTGCTGGCCCCCTCGCTCTCTCTGGTCGTGCTCTGGTTAAAAGTAATGCACTGTGTAGGGAATAGGGGTGCTGGCCCCCTCGCTCTCTCTGGTCGTGCTCTGGTTAAAAGTAATGCACTGTGTAGGGAATAGGGGTGCTGGCCCCCTCGCTCTCTCTGGTCGGGCTCTGGTTAAAAGTAATGCACTGTGTAGGGAATAGGGGTGCTGGCCCCCTCGCTCTCTCTGGTCGTGCTCTGGTTAAAAGTAATGCACTGTGTAGGGAATAGGGGTGCTGGCCCCCTCGCTCTCTCTGGTCGTGCAGTGGTGTTGTTTTGAAGTGAAGTGAACTGTGTTTCCGTCTGTGCGACCCGTCCAGTCCAGGAAGATGTCATCTTTCCACACCGCTGCATCGGAATGCCATTGTTGATGAGCTGAGGGTCCCCAATGGCACCCTACCCCCCTACATAGTGCACTAGTTTTGACCAGAGCCCTATGGCTGTCGTCAAAAGTAGTGCACTATGTAGGGAATAGTGGACGCATCCCACTCCAAAGGCTGCATACCAAATTCCATCAGCAACTAATCCTGGAAAAATGCTGCACGTCAATAGAATTTGTCCCAAATTGCACTCTATTCACAATGTAGTGCACTACTTTTGACCAGAACACTATGGGAATAGGGTGCCACTTGGGCACCTCTAGTAGACCTGGCAACCCCTTGATCTATGTCAACAGTGAGCCGCTAGCTAGCTCCTTATCCCCTTTTACAGTCCATACCAGATATACAGTAAACTCAGAGAGAAGCTCCTTATCTCCTTTACAGTCCATACCAGATCTATAGTAAACTCACAGAGAAGCTCCTTACTCCCTTTACAGCCCATACCAGATCTACAGTAAACTCACACAGAAGCTCCTTATCCCCTTTACAGCCCATACCAGATCTACAGTAAACTCACACAGAAGCTCCTTATCCCCTTTACAGTCCATACCAGATCGAAAGTAAACTCACAGAGAAGCTCCTTACCCCCTTTACAGTCCATACCAGATAAGAGATGTTGCAAACCATGTTGTATAGGGGGAAAAACTGTAATATCTTATGTTTCACCGAGACTTGACTGAACAACGATACGGATAATATAGTGCTGGCTGGCTTCTCCATGTTTCGGCAGGACAGAGCAGCTACGTCTGGTAAGACGAGTGGCGGCGGTGTGTGTCTATTTGTCAATAACAGCTGGTGCGCGATGTCTAATATTAAAGAAGTCTCAAGGTTCTGCTCGCCTGAGGTAGAGTACCTCATGATAAGCTGTAGACCACACTACCTACCAAGAGAGTTCTCATCTATATTATTCGTAACCATCTATTTACCACCACAAACTGATGCTGACACTAAGACCGCACTCAATGAGCTGTGTATAAGGCCACTCAACGAGCTGTGTAAGGCCATAAGGAAACAGGAAAATGCTCATCCAGAAGCGGCACTCCTAGTGGCCGGGGACTGTAAATCCTACTACACTGGCTCTGACACTCTTCTGATGTAGGGCTTGAAAACTATTACGGACTACAAAGGGAATCCCAGACGCAAACTGCCCAGTGACGCGAGCCTACCAGACAAGGTAAATGCCTTTTACGCTCTCTTCAGGCCAAGCAACACTGAGCATACATGAGAGCGCCAGCTGTTTTTTATTTATTTATTTATTTATTTTTATTTCACATTTATTTAACCAGGTAGGCAAGTTGAGAACAAGTTCTCATTTACAATTGCGACCTGGCCAAGATAAAGCAAAGCAGTTCGACAGATACAACGACACAGAGTTACACATGGAGTAAAACAAACATACAGTCAATAATACAGTATAAACAAGTCTATATACAATGTGAGCAAATGAGGTGAGAAGGGAGGTAAAAGCAAAAAAGGCCATGGTGGCAAAATAAATACAATATAGCAAGTAAAACACTGGAATGGTAGTTTTGCAATGGAAGAATGTGCAAAGTGGAAATAAAAATAATGGGGTGCAAAGGAGCAAAATAAATAAATGCATTAAATACAGTTGGGAAAGAGGTAGTTGTTTGGGCTAAATTATAGGTGGGCTATGTACAGGTGCAGTAATCTGTAAGATGCTCTGACAGTTGTTGCTTAAAGCTAGTGAGGGAGATAAGTGTTTCCAGTTTCAGAGATTTTTGTAGTTCGTTCCAGTCATTGGCAGCAGAGAACTGTAAGGAGAGGCGACCAAAGAAAGAATTGGTTTTCGGGGTGACTAGAGATATATCTGCTGGAGCGTGTGCTACAGGTGGGAGATGCTATGGTGACCAGCGAGCTGAGATAAGGGGGACTTTACCTAGCAGGGTCTTGTAGATGACATGGAGCCAGTGGGTTTGGTGACGAGTTATGAAGCGAGGGCCAGCCAACGAGAGCGTACAGGTCGCAATGGTGGGTAGTATATGGGGCTTTGGTGACAAAACGGATTGCACTGTGATAGACTGCATCCAATTTGTTGAGTAGGGTATTGGAGGCTATTTTGTAAATGACATCGCCAAAGTCGAGGATTGGTAGGATGGTCAGTTTTACAAGGGTATGTTTGGCAGCATGAGTGAAGGATGCTTTGTTGCGAAATAGGAAGCCAATTCTAGATTTAACTTTCTATTGGAGATGTTTGATATGGGTCTGGAAGGAGAGTTTACAGTCTAACCAGACACCTAAGTATTTGTAGTTGTCCACGTATTCTAAGTCAGAGCCGTCCAGAGTAGTGATGTTGGACAGGCGGGTAGGTGCAGGTAACGATCGGTTGAAGAGCATGCATTTAGTTTTACTTGTATTTAAGAGCAATTGGAGGCCACGGAAGGATAGTTGTATGGCATTGAAGCTTGCCTGGAGGGTTGTTAACACAGTGTCCAAAGAAGGGCCAGAAGTATACAGAATGGTGTCGTCTGCGTAGAGGTGGATCAGAGACTCACCAGCAGCAAGAGCAACCTCATGGATGTATACAGAGAAGAGAGTCGGCCCAAGAATTGAACCCTGTGGCACCCCCATAGAGACTGCCAGAGGTCCGGACAGCAGACCCTCCGATTTGACACACTGAACTCTATCAGAGAAGTAGTTGGTGAACCACGCGAGGCAATCATTTGAGAAACCAAGGCTGTCGAGTCTGCCAATGAGGATGTGGTGATTGACAGAGTCGAAAGCCTTGGCCAGATCAATGAATACGGCTGCACAGTAATGTTTCTTATCGCTGGCGGTTAAGATATCGTTTAGGACCTTAAGCGTGGCTGAGGTGCACCCATGACCAGCTCTGAAACCAGATTGCATAGCAGAGAAGGTATGGTGAGATTCGAAATGGTCGGTAATCTGTTTGTTGACTTGGCTTTCGAAGACCTTAGAAAGGCCTGGTAGGATAGATATAGGTCTGTAGCAGTTTGGGTCAAGAGTGTCCCCCCTTTGAAGAGGGGGATGGCCGCAGCTGCTTTCCAATCTTTGGTAATCTCAGACAACACGAAAGAGAGGTTGAACAGGCTAGTAATAGGGGTGGCAACAATTTCGGCAGATACTTTTAGAAAGAAAGGGTCCAGATTGTCTAGCCCGGCTGATTTGTAGAGGTCCAGATTTTTCAGCTCTTTCAGAACATCAGCTGAATGGATTTGGGAGAAGGAGAAATGGGGAAGGCTTGGGCGAGTTGCTGTTGGGGGTGCAGTGCTGTTGACCGGGGTAGGAGTAGCCAGAGGTGGAAAGCATGTCCAGCCGTAGAAAAATGCTTGAATTGAAATTCTCAATTATGGTGGATTTATCAGAGGTGACAGTGTTTCCTATCTTCAGTGCAGTGGGCAGCTGGGAGGAGGTGTTCTTATTCTCCATGGACTTTACAGTGTCCCCTGAACTTTTTTGAGTTAGTGTTGCAGGAAGCAAATTTCTGCTTGAAAAAGCTAGCCTTGGCTTTTCTAACTGCCGGTGTATAACGGTTTCTAGCTTCCCTGAACAGCTGCATATCACGGGGGCTGTTCGATGCTAATGCAGAACGCCATAGGATGTTTTTGTGTTGGTTAAGGGCAGTCAGGTCTGGGGAGAACCAAGGGCTATATCTGTTCCTGGTTTTAAATTTCTTGAATGGGGCATGTTTATTTAAGATGGTTAGGAAGGCATTTAAAAAATATATCCAGGCATCCTCTACTGACGGGAATGCCTTACCCCTTTGTTTTTACACTGCTGTTACTCACTGTTTTATTATCTACGCATAGTCACTTTACAAATTACCTCGACTAACCTGTACCCCCGCACATTGACTCGGCACTGGTAACCCCTGTATATAGCCTTGTTATTGTTACGTAAATCTATTGTGTTACTTTTTTATTAGGATTTTTTACTTTTGTTTATTTAGTAAATATGTTATTAACTCTATTTCTTGAACTGCACTTTTGGATAAGGGCTTGTGAAGTAAGCATTTCACACTAGTCTACCTGACGGCAGGTAGCCTAGTGGTTAGAGCGAAAGGTTGCTGGATCGAATCCCTGAGCTGACAAGGTAAAAATCTGTTCTCCCACTGAGCAAGGCATTTTAACCCACTGTTCCCCGGGAGCCGAAGACGTTGGATGTGGATTAAGGCAGCCCCCTGGCACCTCTCTGATTCAGAGAGGTTGGGTTAAATGCGGAAAGCACATTTCAGCTGAATGCATTCAGTTGTACACCTGCCGAGGTATCCCCTCTTTCCCTGCTGTATTCAGCGCATGTGACAAATACAATTTGATGCCTTTTTTGTTGTTGTGGAAAGGTGACATTGCTACATCCCATCCATGTGTTGATTGAGTATAATAATATGAGATATTAACACAGATGGCGAGCAGGCCTACGTTATTAGCATATTCTGTCTGATGGTGAGAAGCAGTGAGATATGGCTGTGCCCAGCGGCAGCACAACATAGTAATCCCCGTGATATGAACTCATTAATATTTACCAAAGCTCCCAGATAAGACCTGTCTGAACAACTCAACAGGAACATGTTTTTGGTTTGTTGAACAAGTTATTGGTTGATGACATCATAGAACTGGAGTGACAGGGCCTGTCTGATGAGGAATCACTATGAAATGGGCCTACATCATAGAACTGGAGTGACAGGGCCTGTCTGATGAGGAATCACTATGAAATGGGTCACATCATAGAACTGGAGTGACAGGGCCTGTCTGATGAGGAATCACTATGAAATGGGCCTACATCATAGAACTGGAGTGACAGGGCCTGTCTGATGAGGAATCACTATGAAATGGGTCACATCATAGAACTGGAGTGACAGGGCCTGTCTGATGAGGAATCACTATGAAATGGGCCTACATCATAGAACTGGAGTGACAGGGCCTGTCTGATGAGGAATCACTATGAAATGGGGCAGATTTATTAACTGGTGAGTTGTCGTATCGACACAGGCTTCAATAATATTTGACAGCTTTTTGTCGAGCCCATTTATACAAGGATTCCTAAACAAGCCGTGGTGGAAGTGAGAACGGTCGCCCCTTGAAAAACAGGTGCTTTGACCTCAATGGGACAACCTGGTCAAATAAAAGGCATTTTCCTGCCCGTGTGACCTGACCAGGAATAACTCCATAGGGCCCAGAGTATTTCCTGACCAGGAATAACTCCATAGGGCCCAGAGTATTTCCTGACCAGGAATAACTCCATAGGGCCCAGAGTATTTCCTGACCAGGAATAACTCCATAGGGCCCAGAGTATTTCCTGACCAGGAATAACTCCATAGGGCCCAGAGTATTTCCTGACCAGGAATAACTCCATAGGGCCCAGAGTATTTCCTGACCAGGAATAACTCCATAGGGCCCAGGAAAAAACAACTTTCCACAAAGTGAATTTACCTTATTAGTAACCATATTATTACTCTTTACAGTTGTTTTTCTCTCTTATGTTATTATATAATAATGTTATTATATAATAACATATGTTATTCAATCATAAGGGTAGGTAGGGGCTGTGTCTAAAATGCATTCTTTATGAACAGCTTTGAATGAACCAGGAACGAGGTACCAAAGTACAATTATTTTTTATTATTGAAATTACAAACATTTTGAAGGACACAAATTTCAAATGTGTTACAAAAATCTACACATTTTTCTTAAAAAAATGTAACACACAAAAAAACCATCACAAACAGATTAACAGAAAAACAGAGTTTTTACATTCAAAAACATTTTAAAAGCTTAAGAGTATACATTTATTTCAATACCCGTCTTATTCTCACAGAGCATCGGCAAAGTAATTATTTAAGTCTAACTTAAAAAATGGTTTTAATAAGATGTTGTTTTTTTAAACAATGAATTTTATGGATGTGATATTTAGCAGGAATTATAATCAAATGTACTAAAGTACAAAGTTGACTCCTGAGAAATAGAATTACTTTTAACATGCGATGTGGTAATAGAAGTCCAAGAATGGTAATATAATATAATGAGTTTATGACATCACCGTAGAATTCTACCATTTTAGTTCCACCATTTCGTTTTGAACCGCCTGGGGCTGCCTTGGCTCATGGAGCAGTGATCATAGCAGTTGGTTGTTACGCAGAAGGATGACTGCTTGTGATTTGCTAGAGTTTAGCCCCCCTCTTTTGTAGGTAACTTATTACAAGAGTTTGCGGGCGGAGTCGGTTACCATAAGAGATAAATTGTGTGCTGTACAATAGGAGAGCCGGGTACGAAACTGTCCATTACTATTCTGTACCGGGGGACAGTACAGGAATCGGGTACCTAAAACCCATTAGATAATATTAATTGAAAAGGGAAATTAAAAGGCAAAAGAAATATGTCGGCAAATAAAGATGGAGACGGTGGATGGAAGAGCTTTCTGTGGAATTCGGAAAGGAAGGAATTTCTAGGACGCACTGGTGGCAGTTGGTGTAAGTACATACATCTGTAATAAACCACTTTTAATCGACGCTTTTCTGGAAATGAACTCGAAGATAAGAATGATACGAGGTGTAACCCTGTTGTTTCCGTGTATTGTCAGAGTAATGTAACGGCACAGAGAGTCCCGACTCTCTGTATTTCCTGATTGAGAAATACAGCACCTGTTTGATTGGACGTAGCATGCTGTGTAGTGAAATTCACTTTTCAATTGAAAAATTACAGGAGAAACACAGAGAATGAATTAAACGTGAGTTATAAACAACCACATCTGTAAAATAACCGTATAACCCATTGATGGAATACGATTAAAATACATGTAATGAACATGGAGTTCTGTCTAAAAGGCAGTTTAAATATATTCAGACTTTTAGGTCAAGTGAACGTTAATAATGTTCCTATTCGTCATTATTCGTTTAACCCGGATCGATCGTGTACAGCGAAAGCTAGAGTCGGTGTCCTTTGCCAAAGAGGTCATTTTGAAGGACATCATTGACATTATATGGTGGCAATCGAGAGTGTTGGATTGCAACTAAACATGTGCTTGTCTTGCCAACATGGTACGCTTGTTTCTGCTGTCACATAGTTAGCCTAGATTGGAGAAAATGGCTAAGAGTTGGTAAATAGAAATGGCTTTCTTTCTCTGAACAAAATAATGTGCCAAATGACAGGGGGACATCCATTACCTCGGTAATTAGCTGTTTTATCCCAATACAGGTCGTTTTTTTAAAGGAATCAGGGTTCAAGGTTAGCAGTCAAGGTGATCGGGCCTTTTCGCCTGAAACTGATGTCATTGTTTTTGGACCGAGAGATTGTCATGTAAAACGAAGCCAACAATGAGCATTGATTTACCAATGAGACACTTTCTTGTTCAACTGGTGAGCTTGCAACACTGTAACACAAAGACGTTATCTCTACATTTTTTTGCTCAGTATTCGAGTAGGAGACTGTTGCAGTTGGGAGCTAGTTTATCTATTGGCAACATTTCGTTTATTTTTGTATATTTTCTTATCTAGGCGCTTTTTGTACATAGAAAGATCATGTCACGACTCACATGCTCGGTTTCTGTAGGACCACCCCTCCCCCACAGACAACTTTGTTTCTTTTAGCAGCTACTGGTAACAAGTTGTTGCTTAAATCAATTCCTCGAGTTCACATAGGTAGGGCGATTATTACGGTAGGCTTTCACAATACGAGCAAAAATAAAGACAGATTGTACGCTCTGGTAGGGGACACAGTTACAAGGCAATGGTCAACGGTTGTCATTTGTTTCCTGAATGCAGACAGACTATTTTGGTAACGCAAAGAGCGCCTGTTCGCTGATAACTGTTGGTTTATCTCTCGAAACAGTTGCTGTTCTCGGAATTAATTTCTAGAATTCAGAAGCTCAATGAAGTAGCTTGCTACGTTTTGAAAGTCCCAAGGTTTCTGGCGTGAAGCCTTTGTTTGCGTAGCCTGCATATCGCGCACGGTATTGTCAAGCGCACGTCGAGTCACATCGATGTGGTTGTTACAGCCTGGTCTCATAGACTGTCATAACATAGTACATTTAAATCCGGGACTGTAAAACTAGTATGATATGGTTACATAAGACAGATGGTTACTTGAGGCAAAAAAACGAATGTCGGATGGGTGGGTGTATAACCCAAAGGTTGCTAGATGTTTGAATCTCATCACAGAGAACTTTAGCATTTTATCTACTAACTTATTTTTTAGCAACTTAGCATGTTAGCTAACACTTAACACTTTAACCTAACTGAAACACCCTAGCCTAGCTAGAATTCGTAACATATCATACGAAATGGGCGATAGACATCCACAAATTAGTACATAGTGTAAAATATCATATCATATCATAGTGTAAAATATCAATGGAGTTTCTCAGATTTCCGTACAGAATCATACAAAAAGCTCTGAGACCAGGTTGCAGCGGTTATTGCTCAGGATAAATAAAGCCTTCCAATAGGTTGGCTGTGCAGCACCATCTCATTTTCGCATCAAATCACAATGGGTCATCATCAAAAATGGTAGGAATTAGCGACTACTGTAGGCTACATTGCTTCGGGTCTTTCATTCAGTGACACTTGTATCCAACGATACTGATGGCTACCCGGTGTCTATAGTCTTTTGAAAGGCAAGCATGAAATAGGACAATCATGATAATCTCAGCAATCTCTGAGCTGCTTGTCTCGAGAAATGTGAGAACGTGCCTGAGTTGTCCATTCACAACATGAAGCCATGCCTGCCTGACTGTCTACCCTGCAGCTCTGGGGGGAGCTGAGAGAGGTTATCACAAGGACTGGAAGGCATTCAACAAGTCTCCTATTGGCCAATTAGATCACATTCACTCAGTCGATCCGATGGCTCTTTATTACAAGAGAGCGAGAAAACGACAGCGGTCTGAATTTAGCTATTCCCCCTGAGCTTCCACACAATATGCGGTCGTAGGTAAGAAAAACACGGATTTGAGAGACTAACATGAATTGGACTTTGGAACAGGCCTATAGGGCTCGCCAGCTTGTAGTCCCGATGGCTCGTTGCTCAAAGCCGACAGGGGAAATTAATGCAGCTTTTGGAGGTTGTTTTGAATAAGAGCGTCTGCTAAATGACTTAAATGTAAATGTAAATGTAACACGGTCTGAGGTTAAGAGGTTTCAGAGATCCGATACGTTTTGTTATCAGAGATAATATCAGTCAGCTTGATGAGCCTACTTACTTAACTATCTCCTGTTTCTGTTGTGATGGTTCAGCTTGATGTACAGTACACTCCCTGGACAGGACACTAGTCTATCACTGGGCCTTACCCCTGGACAGGACACTAGTCTATCACAGGGCCTTAGCCCTGGACAGGACACTAGTCTATCACTGGGCCTTAGCCCTGGACAGGACACTAGTCTATCACTGGGCCTTAGCCCTGGACAGGACACTAGTCTATCACTGGGCCTTAGCCCTGGACAGGACACTAGTCTATCACAGGGCCTTAACCCTGGACAGGACACTAGTCTATCACTGGGCCTTAGCCCTGGACAGGACACTAGTCTATCACAGGGCCTTAGCCCTGGACAGGACACTAGTCTATCACAGGGCCTTAACCCTGGACAGGACACTAGTCTATCACTGGGCCTTAACCCTGGACAGGACACTAGTCTATCACAGGGCCTTAGCCCTGGACAGGACACTAGTCTATCACTGGGCCTTAGCCCTGGACAGGACACTAGTCTATCACAGGGCCTTAACCCTGGACAGGACACTAGTCTATCACTGGGCCTTAACCCTGGACAGGACACTAGTCTATCACTGGGCCTTAACCCTGGACAGGACACTAGTCTATCACTGGGCCTTAGCCCTGGACAGGACACTAGTCTATCACAGGGCCTTAACCCTGGACAGGACACTAGTCTATCACTGGGCCTTAACCCTGGACAGGACACTAGTCTATCACAGGGCCTTAACCCTGGACAGGACACTAGTCTATCACAGGGCCTTAACCCTGGACAGGACACTAGTCTATCACAGGGCCTTAACCCTGGACAGGACACTAGTCTATCACAGGGCCTTAACCCTGGACAGGACACTAGTCTATCACTGGGCCTTAACCCTGGACAGGACACTAGTCTATCACAGAAGTGAGCTATGTTAGCTGATGAAGATGATCTCATAGAACAATGTATCAGAACTCCTAAACCTGTTTACCACAGACCTTATTTTCAGCGTTTATAAAAAATAAATAAAAACATATGTTTTAACCAATGAGCATCCGTTAATAGAGCCCCACCGTGTAGGTGTCATAATACCCATAAAACCTAGCGGTCAAACAGGGAAATGGTTCCAATCGATGTTTCACCATTCATTGTTTCCAAAGGGGATTTTAGAAACGCTTAAAATAACATCTGTGTTTGGTGTCGTCTTACCTTGGCATGATGTTTTGATAGCCATGTAAGTCTCTCTAGGACAAGGTGACTTTTATCAATATATTCGGCTCTATTTACACTCAGTTAAAAAAATTCTAATGAGCATCAATGAAGACATCATGGAAGACTTCAAAACCCTGCTAGCTCCTCCACCTCAGCTCGAGCAGACACATTTTCTAACAGGTATTGTGTCAATTTAAAACGTGCACAAGACAATTCACAGAATAGTCCATTTAAAGAAATGTAGCCTATTTGTTAACTACTACATTTAGCTAACATGATATAGTTAATCCAGAGATTCTTCCCTTTGCCTCGATTCGGCAGTCTCGTCCAGATCATCATGGGATTTGTAGTTCTTTATGATAGCCACATTAGTAGTAATTAGCATTTCATTTGGGGGGAGGGTTAATGCAGGCTAATATATTGATAAAAGTCACCTTGTCCAAGAGATTTACACGATTATCAAAACGACACGCCACGGTAAGTCTACACGAAACACAGACCAGGCTATTGATAGCCAGGGTAAGTCTACACGAAACACAGACCAGGCTATCAAAACGACACGCCACGGTAAGTCTACACGAAACACAGACCAGGCTATCAAAACGACACGCCAGGGTAAGTCTACACGAAACACAGACCAGGCTATCAAAACGACACTCCAGGGTAAGTCTACACGAAACACAGACCAGGCTATCAAAACGACACGCCAGGGTAAGTCTACACGAAACACAGACCTTATTTGAAGGGTTTCTAAAATCCCCTTTGGGAAAAATGTATGGTGGAAAAACAATTGGAACCATTTCCTTGTTTGACCACTAGGTTTTATGGGTGTTATGACTCATGCCCACAAAAATACAGCCATGGTCACCTTCAATGCAACTGGTTTGCATCTCTCTCTCACCCCAGAGCTCACTGCCATGGTTACCGCCAGTCAATCAGTCTCTCTCTCTCACCCCAGAGCTCACTGCCATGGTTACCGCCAGTCAATCAGTCTCTCTCTCTCACCCCAGAGCTCACTGCCATGGTTACCGGCAGTCAATCAGTCTCTCTCTCTCACCCCAGAGCTCACTGCCATGGTTACCGGCAGTCAATCAGTCTCTCTCTCTCACCCCAGAGCTCACTGCCATGGTTACCGGCAGTCAATCAGTCTCTCTCTCTCACCCCAGAGCTCACTGCCATGGTTACCGGCAGTCAATCAGTCTCTCTCTCTCACCCCAGAGCTCACTGCCATGGTTACCGGCAGTCAATCAGTCTCTCTCTCTCACCCCAGAGCTCACTGCCATGGTTACCGGCAGTCAATCAGTCCCTCTCCCTCCCTCTCACACGCACCCAGACACTGTTGCACTATGAAGTTATTCTGCTCAAACAATGCACTAGTAAAAGTGTTTCCTGTAGATTGTTTAGTCACTGGATGTTTTGTTATGACCCAAGGTTAAGGGCAGCAGGGTTGATTTACAATTGGCCATCCTGTCACCTTCACATGCAGGGAGAGAAAGTAACATGTCTTGCCACACCTGTCTCTGCCTGCCTGACTGCATGGCGCCATGTGATGTGTGTGTGTGTGTGTGTGTGGGGGGGTGTATGAGTTTGTGGATGCTTGTAAATGAGGCTGATAGAGGAGAGGGAACAGTAGAGTGGTGTAGAGTAGAGAATAGTAGAGTAGAGTAGAGTAGAGTAGAGTAAAGAACAGTAGAGTGGTGTAGAGTAAAGAACAGTAGAGTGGTGTAGAGTAAAGAACAGTAGAGTGGTGTAGAATAGAGTGGTGTAGAGTAGAGAACAGAAGTGTAGAGTAGAGTAGAGAACAGAAGTGTGGTGTAGAGTAGAGAACAGAAGTGTGGTGTAGAGTAAAGAACAGTAGAGTGGTGTAGAGTGGTGTAGAGTAAAGAACAGTAGAGTGGTGTAGAGTAAAGAACAGTAGAGTGGTGTAGAGTAAAGAACAGTAGAGTGGTGTAGAGTAAAGAACAGTAGAGTGGTGTAGAGAACAGTAGAGTGGTGTAGAGAATAGTAGAGTGGTGTAGAGAATAGTAGAGTAAAGAACAGTAGAGTGGTGTAGAGTAGAGAACAGTAGAGTGGTGTAGAGTAGAGAACAGTAGAGTGGTGTAGAGAACAGTAGAGTGGTGTAGAGAACAGTAGAGTGGTGTAGAGTAGAGAACAGTAGAGTGGTGTAGAGTAGAAAACAATAGAGTGGTGTAGAGTGGTGTAGAGTAAAGAACAGTAGAGTGGTGTAGAGTAAAGAACAGTAGAGTGGTGTAGAGTAAAGAACAGTAGAGTGGTGTAGAGTAGAAAACAGTAGAGTGGTGTAGAGTGGTGTAGAGTAAAGAACAGTAGAGTGGTGTAGAGTAAAGAACAGTAGAGTGGTGTAGAGTAGAGAACAGTAGAGTGGTGTAGAGAATAGTAGAGTGGTGTAGAGAACAGTAGAGTGGTGTAGAGAATAGTAGAGTGGTGTAGAGAATAGTAGTGGCGTAGAGAACAGTAGAGTGGTGTAGAGAATAGTAGAGTGGTGTAGAGAATAGTAGAGTGGTGTAGAGAATAGTAGAGTGGTGTAGAGAATAGTAGAGTGGCGTAGAGAATAGTAGTGGCGTAGAGTGGCGTAGAGAATAGTAGAGTGGCGTAGAGAACAGTAGAGTGGCGTAGAGAACAGTAGAGTGGTGTAGAGAAGGGTAGAGTGGTGTAGAGTAGAGAACAGTAGAGTGGTGTAGAGTAAAGAACAGTAGAGTGGTGTAGAGTAGAGAACAGTAGGGTGGTGTAGAGTAGAGAACAGTAGAGTGGTGTAGAGAAGGGTAGAATAAAGAACAGTAGAGTGGTGTAGAGTAGAGTGGTGTAGAGTAAAGAACAGTAGAGTAGAAAACAGTAGAGTGGTGTAGAGTGGTGTAGAGTAGAGTAGAGTAGAGAACAGTAGAGTGGTGTAGAGTAGAGAATAGTAGAGTGGTGTAGAGAATAGTAGAGTAAAGAACAGTAGAGTGGTGTAGAGTAAAGAACAGTAGAGTGGTGTAGAGTAAAGAACAGTAGAGTGGTGTAGAGTAGAGTGGTGTAGAGTAGAGTGGTGTAGAGTAGAGAACAGTAGTGTGGTGTAGAGTAGAGAACAGTAGAGTGGTGTAGAGTAAAGAACAGTAGAGTGGTGTAGAGTAGAGAACAGTAGAGTGGTGTAGAGTAAAGAACAGTAGAGTGGTGTAGAGTAGAGAACAGTAGAGTGGTGTAGAGTAAAGAACAGTAGAGTGGTGTAGAGTAAAGAACAGTAGAGTGGTGTAGAGTAAAGAACAGTAGTGTGGTGTAGAGTGGTGTAGGGGGGGAATATTCTGTAGTAGTGTATGTGTAGGGGGGGAATATTCTGTAGTAGTGTATGTGTAGGGGGAATATTCTGTAGTAGTGTAGGGGATATTCTGTAGTAGTGTAGGGGATATTCTGTAGTAGTGTAGGGGATATTCTGTAGTAGTACTAGTAACAGGAGTTGTCTCTACCCTGGCATTAACAGCAGAGAGGTTCTGTAGTAGTACTAGTAACAGGAGTTGTCTCTACCCTGGCATTAACAGCAGAGAGGTTCTGTAGTAGTACTAGTAACAGGAGTTGTCTCTACCCTGGCATTAACAGCAGAGAGAGGTTCTGTAGTAGTACTAGTAACAGGAGTTGTCTCTACCCTGGCATTAACAGCAGAGAGAGGTTCTGTAGTAGTACTAGTAACAGGAGTTGTCTCTACCCTGGCATTAACAGCAGAGAGAGGTTCTGTAGTAGTACTAGTAACAGGAGTTGTCTCTACCCTGGCATTAACAGCAGAGAGAGGATTAACAGGCTGTGAAAGTTACGCTGAAGTTTACAGTCAACTCATAGAACGTTAAACCGTAGAGAGATTTAGTTAGTCCCAGGAAGATTAACAATCTTATGCCTCTCACAAAGATTTAGACTGTCTTCGTAATTAAATAAATACTTGAATGACTTCTCATATTGGATCATAAGCACTTATAATGACAGCATCAGCTTAGTTTAGATAAGCAAATATATATATATATATTTTTTTCCCCCAGCCATTTCGAAAGTGATTTTATAGACATGTTCATTAGTGGTGGCAATGTTGAATTAGATTAATCTCAATCACCAATATATCCCTATAACCCTCAAATATCATCTATGGTTAAATAACTGAACTTCTGTTGTATTTAGATAATTATTTTGAATTCTAGCCAGCCACACCACACCATGCATGGCTCAGCACATTCCTAGTCACTGGAGTTACTCAGCCCTTTTATAAACCCCCAGATGTCTTTCATTCAGCGTCCTGTCAGGCTAATGTCTCAGGTGTTTTTCCTGGAGGTTGGCAGTTTCCCTGGAATTTCCAGTTAGAATCAATTCAGGCAACATGTTCAAGGGGGACCTGGCAGGGTGAATCTGTATGGTGATGGGGGATAGTAACCGGAAGGTTGTGAGTTCAAACCCCCGAGCTGACAAGGTACAAATCTGTCGTTCTGCCCCTGAACAGGCAGTTAACCCACTGTTCCCAGGCCGTCATGGAAATAAGAATATGTTCTTAACTGACTTGCCTAGTTAAATAAAGGTAAAATAAAAAAAATATAAAAAAAATACAGGAGTATTGTTGACACTCATTCACCATGTTCGATCTGCTAAAACAGGACATGCCTACCACTATGCCGTCTACTACTAATCTGTCTGTCTATTTGTAACCAATTCCTTCTGTCTTTCTCTCCACAGTTAAAATCTTGTTGTTCTACCTGATCTTCTATGGATGCTTGGCTGGGATTTTCATTGGGACCATCCAGGCCCTGCTGCTAACCCTTAGTAACTACAAACCCACCTACCAGGACAGAGTCGCCCCACCAGGTAAAGACTACTCTACTCCCCTTATACTGCTTTATACTGCTTTATACTACTTTATACTGCTTTATGTTGCTTTATACTGCTTTATACTGATTTATACTGCTTTATGTTGCTTTATACTGCTTTATACTGCTTTATGTTGCTTTATACTGCTTATACTGCTTTATGTTGCTTTATACTGCTTTATACTGCTTTATGTTGCTTTATACTGCTTTATACTGCTTTATGTTGCTTTATACTGCTTTATACTGCTTTATACTGCTTTATGTTGCTTTATACTGCTTTATGTTGCTTTATACTGCTTTATACTGCTTTATGTTGCTTTATACTGCTTTATACTGCTTTATGTTGCTTTATACTGCTTTATACTGCTTTATGTTGCTTTATGTTGCTTTATACTGCTTTATGTTGCTTTATACTGCTTTATGTTGCTTTATACTGCTTTATGTTGCTTTATACTGCTTTATACTGCTTTATACTGCTTTATGTTGCTTTATACTGCTTTATACTGCTTTATACTGCTTTATGTTGCTTTATACTGCTTTATGTTGCTTTATACTGCTTTATGTTGCTTTATACTGCTTTATACTGCTTTATGTTGCTTTATACTGCTTTGTGTTGCTTTATACTGCTTTATACTGCTTTATACTGCTTTATGTTGCTTTATACTGCTTTATACTGCTTTATACTGCTTTATGTTGCTTTATGTTGCTTTATACTGCTTTATACTGCTTTATGTTGCTTTATACTGCTTTATGTTGCTTTATACTGCTTTATACTGCTTTATGTTGCTTTATACTGCTTTGTGTTGCTTTATACTGCTTTATACTGCTTTATGTTGCTTTATACTGCTTTATACTGCTTTATACTGCTTTATGTTGCTTTATACTGCTTTATACTGCTTTATGTTGCTTTATACTGCTTTATGTTGCTTTATACTGCTTTATGTTGCTTTATACTGCTTTATACTGCTTTATGTTGCTTTATACTGCTTTATGTTGCTTTATACTGCTTTATACTGCTTTATGTTGCTTTATACTGCTTTATACTGCTTTATACTGCTTTATACTGCTTTATGTTGCTTTATACTGCTTTATACTGCTTTATGTTGCTTTATACTGCTTTATGTTGCTTTATACTGCTTTATGTTGCTTTATACTGCTTTGTGTTGTTTATACTGCTTTATGTTGCTTTATACTACTTTATACTGCTTTATACTGCTTTATACTGCTTTATGTTGCTTTATACTGCTTTATACGGCTTTATGTTGCTTTATACTGCTTTATACTGCTTTATGTTGCTTTATGTTGCTTTATACTGCTTTATACTGCTTTATGTTGATTTATACTGCTTTATGTTGCTTTATACTGCTTTATACTGCTTTATACAGCTTTATGTTGCTTTATACTGCTTTATACTGCTTTATACTGCTTTATGTTGATTTATACTGCTTTATACTGCTTTATGTTGCTTTATGTTGCTTTATACTGCTTTATACTGCTTTATGTTGCTTTATACTGCTTTGTGTTGTCCCAAAGCCACTAGTTTGTTTTCTTGGCTGTGTGCTTAGGGTAGTTGTCCTGTTGGAAGGTGAACCTTCACCCCAGTCTGAGGTCCTGAGTGCTCTGGAGCAGGTTTTCATCAAGGATCTCTCTGTACTTTGCTCCGTTCATCTTTCCCTCGATCCTGACTAGTCTCCCAGTCCCTGCCTCTGAAAAATATCCCCACAGCATGATGCTGCCACCACCATGCTTCACTGTAGGGATGGTGCCAGGTTTCCTACAGACGTGACACTTGGCATTCAGGCCAAATATTTCAATGTTGGTTTCATCAGACCAGAGAATCTTGTTCCTCATGGTCTGAGAGTCCTTTAGGTGCCTTTAGGAAAACTCCAAGCGGGCTGTCATGTGCCTTTTACTGATGAGTGGCTTCCGTCTAGTCCCCCTACCATAAAGGCCTGATTGGTGTAGTGCTGCAGAAATGGTTGTCATTCTGGAAGGTTCTACCATCTCCACACATGAACTCTGGAGCTCTGTCAGAGTGACCATCAGGTTCTCAGTCACCTCCCTGACCAAGGCCCTTCTCCGATTGCTCAGTTTGGCCGAGCGGCCAGCTCTAGGAAGAGTCTTGGTGGTTCCAATCTTCT
>NC_068442.1:55609874-55677374 GCF_023373465.1 Oncorhynchus keta
GTTGTCTATCATCCATACTGACCCAGTGTGTTGTCTATCATCCATACTGACCCAGTGTGTTGTCTATCATCCATACTGACCCAGTGTGTTGTCTATCATCCATACTGACCCAGTGTGTTGTCTATCATCCATACTGACCCAGTGTGTTGTCTATCATCCATACTGACCCAGTGTGTTGTCTATCATCCATACTGACCCAGTGTGTTGTCTATCATCCATACTGACCCAGTGTGTTGTCTATCATCCATACTGACCCAGTGTGTTGTCTATTATCCATACTGACCCAGTGTGTTGTCTATCATCCATACTGACCCAGTGTGTTGTCTATCATCCATACTGACCCAGTGTGTTGTCTATCATCCATACTGACCCAGTGTGTTGTCTATCATCCATACTGACCCAGTGTGTTGTCTATCATCCATACTGACCCAGTGTGTTGTCTATCATCCATACTGACCCAGTGTGTTGTCTATCATCCATACTGACCCAGTGTGTTGTCTATCATCCATACTGACCCAGTGTGTTGTCTATCATCCATACTGACCCAGTGTGTTGTCTATCATCCATACTGACCCAGTGTGTTGTCTATCATCCATACTGACCCAGTGTGTTGTCTATCATCCATACTGACCCAGTGTGTTGTCTATCTACAGGTCTATCATCCATACTGACCCAGTGTGTTGTCTATCTACAGGTCTATCATCCATACTGACCCAGTGTGTTGTCTATCTACAGGTCTATCATCCATACTGACCCAGTGTGTTGTCTATCTACAGGTCTATCATCCATACTGACCCAGTGTGTTGTCTATCATCCATACTGACCCAGTGTGTTGTCTATCTACAGGTCTATCATCCATACTGACCCAGTATGTTGTCTATCATCCATACTGACCCAGTGTGTTGTCTATCTACAGGTCTATCATCCATACTGACCCAGTGTGCTGTCTATCTACAGGTCTATCATCCATACTGACCCAGTATGTTGTCTATCATCCATACTGACCCAGTGTGTTGTCTATCTACAGGTCTATCATCCATACTGACCCAGTGTGTTGTCTATCTACAGGTCTATCCCACACCCCACGCTCTGAGAAGTTTGAGATCTCTTACAACGTCAACGATGTGGAGACGTATCTGAAATACACCAAGAGCATCAAGGACTTCCTGGAGATGTACGATGAGGAGAAGCAGACTGACCAGAACAAGTATGAAGAATGTGGAGGCAAGTACAGACTAGTAGAAACTAGTAGACACTAGTACAGACTAGTAGACACTGGTACAGACTAGTAGACACTGGTACAGACTAGTAGACACTGGTACAGACTAGTAGACACTAGTACAGACTAGTAGACACTAGTAGACACTAGTACAGACTAGTAGACACTAGTACAGACTAGTAGACACTAGTACAGACTAGTAGACACGAGTACAGACTAGTAGACCCTGGTACAGACTAGTTAGGGTTTAGTTATGCTGTGTCTGGTGTATTAATGTATTAATGTACCCTGTTAGGGTTTAGTTCTGCTGTGTCTGGGGTATTAATGTACCCTGTTAGGGTTTAGTTATGCTGTGTCTGGTGTATTAATGTATTAATGTACCCTGTTAGGGTTTAGTTCTGCTGTGTCTGGTGTATTAATGTACCCTGTTAGGGTTTAGTTCTGCTGTGTCTGGTGTATTAATGTACCCTGTTAGGGTTTAGTTATGCTGTGTCTGGTGTATTAATGTACCCTGTTAGGGTTTAGTTCTGCTGTGTCTGGTGTATTAATGTACCCTGTTAGGGTTTAGTTCTGCTGTGTCTGGTGTATTAATGTACCCTGTTAGGGTTTAGTTATGCTGTGTCTGGTGTATTAATGTACCCTGTTAGGGTTTAGTTATGCTGTGTCTGGGGTATTAATGTATTAATGTACCGTGTTAGGGTTTAGTTATTGGTCTATATTGTCTGCTCAGGTGACTGATCTAATTGGTCTCTCTGTGCCTGTAGATTTACCTGAATCGTACAGGGACCGTGGTGAGCTGGAGAGTGACGCTGGAGTGAGGAAGGCCTGCAGGTTCAAGCGGACCTGGCTGGGACCCTGTGCTGGTCTGGATGGTCACGATGAAAACTTTGGCTTCAAGGATGGGAAACCCTGTCTGATCGCCAAGCTCAACAGGATCATCAACTTCCGACCAAGGGTATGTCCACATGCCCCACGCTAATCTAGTTTATACCATTGATTAAGCTTGGTTAACGTAGAAGTCAAGTCTTGTGTAATTTGGTCAGCTGTGTGATTCACTTCTGGGTCCATACGTGTTCGATATTGAGAGTTCCAGCAAAAACGAAGTCTCTACCCTCGCAAGGAAACTCTCAACCAAAAACGAAGTCTCTACCCTCGCAAGGAAACTCTCAGCCAAAAACGAAGTCTCTACCCTCGCAAGGAAACTCTCAGCCAAAAACGAAGTCTCTACCCTCGCAAGGAAACTCTCAGCCAAAAACGAAGTCTCTACCCTCGCAAGGAAACTCTCAGCCAAAAACGAAGTCTCTACCCTCGCAAGGAAACTCTCAGCCAAAAACGAAGTCTCTACCCTCGCAAGGAAACTCTCAGCCAAAAACGAAGTCTCTACCCTCGCAAGGAAACTCTCAGCCAAAAACGAAGTCTCTACCCTCGCAAGGAAACTCTCAGCCAAAAACGAAGTCTCTACCCTCGCAAGGAAACTCTCAGCCAAAAACGAAGTCTCTACCCTCGCAAGGAAACTCTCAGCCAAAAACGAAGTCTCTACCCTCGCAAGGAAACTCTCAGCCAAAAACGAAGTCTCTACCCTCGCAAGGAAACTCTCAGCCAAAAACGAAGTCTCTACCCTCGCAAGGAAACTCTCAGCCAAAAACGAAGTCTCTACCCTCGCAAGGAAACTCTCAGCCAAAACGAAGTCTCTACCCTCGCAAGGAAACTCTCAGCCAAAAATGAAGTCTCTACCCTCGCAAGGAAACTCTCAGCCAATGCCACTCCCCCCTTTATGATTCGTGTCGGCGCACACCAAGCATTCAAGGTGAAGCCGCCGTTTAAGCACCGCCTTCGCCCAATCCTGATACGTCTAGATAACCAGTGAGGAAAACCCCCAAAACTGAACTACTGCTGCTCGAACATCACGCATCCCATTCAGTCCCGGAAGACTCTTCGGTCCACCCGCAGAATAACCTTTTATTTATTGATTTATTTGAGGTTTCCTTCAATTTCCTGTGGTAGATTTTAGCCTCCATGTATGCTAAACTGAATGTGCCAGAACACAGGTCCTCCAGACCTGAAACACAGCCTGTATCAACAGACCCTCCAGACCTGAAACAGTCTGGTATCACCAGACCCTCCAGACCTGAAACAGTCTGGTATCACCAGACCCTCCAGACCTGAAACAGTCTGGTATCACCAGACCCTCCAGACCTGAAACACAGTCTGGTATCACCAGACCCTCCAGACCTGAAACACAGTCTGGTATCAGCAGACCCTCCAGACCTGAAACACAGTCTGGTATCAACAGACCCTCCAGACCTGAAACACAGCCTGTATCAACAGACCCTCCAGACCTGAAACACAGCCTGTATCAACAGACCCTCCAGACCTGAAACACAGCCTGTATCAACAGACCCTCCAGACCTGAAACACAGCCTGGTATCAACAGACCCTCCAGACCTGAAACACAGCTTGTATCACCAGACCATGACTCTACTTCCTGTAGTCTTGACTGTGTGGCGATAGAAGTTAACACTGAGGGACACTTCACAGAAACAGGTTCAGGGTGATAACCTGATAATGACAACAGTGCTTATTGGTCCGGGTTAGGCTAATACAATAATGCTGTTGGGTCTGTCTGGGTTAGGCTAATACAATAATGCTGTTGGGTCTGTCTGGGTTAGGCTAATACAATAATGCTGTTGGGTCTGTCAGGGTAAGGATAATACGATGATGCTGATTGGTCTGTCAGGGTTAGGTTAATACGATAATGCCGATTGGTCTGTCAGGGTTAGGTTAATACGATAATGCTGATTGGTCTGTCAGGGTTAGGTTAATACGATAATGCTGATTGGTCTGTCAGGGTTAGGTTAATACGATAATGCCGATTGGTCTGTCAGGGTTAGGTTAATACGATAATGCTGATTGGTCTGTCAGGGTTAGGTTAATACGATAATGCCGATTGGTCTGTCAGGGTTAGGTTAATACGATAATGCCGATTGGTCTGTCAGGGTTTGGTTAAGGTTACCGATTGGTCTGTCAGGGTTAGGTTAATACGATAATGCCGATCGGTCTGTCAGGGTTAGGTTAATACGATAATGCTGATTGGTCTGTCAGGGTTAGGTTAATACGATAATGCTGATTGGTCTGTCAGGGTGAGGTTTAGGTGATTTTTTTATTTTACCTTTATTTAACTAGGCAAGTCAGTTAAGAACAAATTCTTATTTTCAATGACGGCCTGGGAACAGTGGGTTAACTGCCTGTTCAGGGGCAGAACGACAGATTTGTACCTTGTCAGCTCGGGGATTTGAACTTGCAACCTTCCGGTTACTAGTCCAATGCACTAACCACTAGGCTACCCTGCCGCCCATGCTGATTGGTCTGTCTGGGTTAGGTTAATACGATAATGCTGATTGGTCTGTCAGGGTTAGGTTATGGTGATAATGCTGTTGGGCTGTCTGGGTTTTGTTTCAGCCTCCAACCAACAATGCCTCCGTCCCCGAAGCCGGCCAGAGCAGAGTCCAGACCAACGTTATCCCCATCCACTGTCAGAACAAGGTACGCCTCGCACGGGACTGGGAAGCATATCATATAGACGACATCCAAAATGGCACCCTTTCCCCTATATAGTGCACTGTCATTTTGACCAGGGCCAATAGGGTTCTGGTCAAAAGGGTGCCATTTCTGATACCATACAATGAACTTGTTGTTCCCTTACATCACGCTGTCAGGGATAAATGCTATGCTTGTTCTCTGCATGTGCTTTTTAGTCCTGCTAGATTTAGGCTATATTCAATTGTAATATAGAACTAGTTTATACCTTAGGAAAAAGATCCAACACTGTGATGTCATTCTCCACAGAGAGAGGAGGATGCTAGCAAGATTGGTGAGATCAAGTACTATGGCATGGGCATGGGGTTCCCCCTCCAGTACTACCCCTACTATGGCAAGCTGCTGCACCCCAATTACCTACAGCCTCTGGTGGCCATCCAGTTTACCAACCTCACCTTCAACGAGGAGCTGCGTCTCGAGTGCAAAGTGTACGGAGCGAACATTGACTACAGCGAGAAAGATCGCTACCAAGGACGATTTGACGTTAAGTTCACCATCACCAATTCATGACCTCAGAAAAAACACACTGTTATCCTCCCACATTTCAAAACAAGATGATTTAGGAAAAAAAAAAAAAAAAAATTAGTTATATTAAAAAACACGACTAGTCTTGGAACAAACTTTCATAATATACGGGACCTAGAGTCAATCTGTGTACATCACACTGGCTTTTCTGCATAATGTCTAGGGTTAGAATGTACTTTACAGGAAGAGTAGCACTAAGCAACATATTTATTCTACTGTAAATGACAAGTCCCTGAGCCATGGGACATGTTCATCTCTTACTGTAAATTGCAATTCCACTACTGATATGTAGCGAGCAGTGTTTCTGTCTGTCCCCCTAAGTATTCTGCCTAACGTGGTTTCTATATATGTTTGGAGTGTCCAGTACAGTAGTGGTATACAGTGGTCCTTTCCAAGCCATGTTGTAATTTCTGTTGTCTTATGTCAGTAAGCTTTAGTGGTCCAAGGTGTGTTTTGTGTTTTAATGTGAGTGTGTGGATATGTGTTAATGTGCTCTTACTAACTGAAAATACTGGCATGGTACGCTCTGATCTCCAAGTCTGTCAGTAAACGGATGCACTCCCTGGAATGATTTTCCTGTGTCTTTTTGAGTTGATTGTGGGACAATATTTCTACATTACTCTTTTTCTTTTTGCATCAACTTTAATATGGGACAGAGGGTTTAATGAAATGTCTTGTTTGATACTCCTCTCTCTATGTTCAATGCTTCTCCTCCTCCTCTCTATGTTCAATGCTTCTCCTCCTCCTCTCTATGTTCAATGCTTCTCCTCCTCCTCTCTATGTTCAATGCTTCTCCTCCTCCTCCTCTCTATGTTCAATGCTTCTCCTCCTCTCTATGTTCAATGCTTCTCCTCCTCCTCTCTATGTTCAATGCTTCTCCTCTCTCTATGTTCAATGCTTCTCCTCCTCCTCCTCCATGTTCAATGCTTCTCCCCCTCCTCTCTGTTCAATGCTTCTCTCTCTGTTCAATGCTTCTCCTCTCTATGTTCAATGCTTCTCCTCCGCCTCCTCTCTATGTTCAATGTTTCTCCTCCTCCTCTATGTTCAATGCTTCTCCCCTCTCTCTATGTTCAATGCTTCTCCTCCCCCTCTCTCTATGTTCAATGCTTCTCCTCCCCCTCTCTCTATGTTCAATGCTTCTCCCCCTCCTCCTCTCTATGTTCAATGCTTCTCCTCCTCCGCCTCTCTATGTTCAATGCTCCTCCTCCTCCTCTCTGTTCAATGCTTCTCCTCCTCTCTATGTTCAATGCTTCTTCTCCCTCTATGTTCAATGATTCTCCTCCTCTCTCTATGTTCAATGATTCTCCTCCTCTCTATGTTCAATGCTTCTCCTCCTCCTCTCTCTATGTTCAATGCTTCTTCTCCCTCTATGTTCAATGATTCTCCTCCTCTCTCTATGTTCAATGCTTCTCCTCCTCCTCTCTCTATGTTCAATGCTTCTTCTCCCTCTATGTTGAATGCTTCTCCTCCTCCTCTATGTTCAATGCTTCTCCCCCTCTCTATGTTCAATGCTTCTCCTCCTCCGCCTCCTCTCTATGTTCAATGCTCCTCCTCCTCCTCTCTATGTTCAATGCTTCTCTCCTCTCTGTTCAATGCTTCTCCTCCTCTCTCTATGTTCAATGCTTCTCCCCCTCCTCTCTATGTTCAATGCTTCTCCTCCTCCTCTCTATGTTCAATGCTTCTCTCCTCTCTGTTCAATGCTTCTCCTCCTCTCTCTATGTTCAATGCTTCTCCCCCTCCTCTATGTTCAATGCTTCTCCTCCTCCGCCTCCTCTCTATGTTCAATGCTCCTCCTCCTCCTCTCTATGTTCAATGCTTCTCTCCTCTCTGTTCAATGCTTCTCCTCCTCCTCTCTCTATGTTCAATGCTTCCCCTCCTCCTCTCTCTATGTTCAATGCTTCTCCTCCTCTCTCTATGTTCAATGCTTCTCCCCGTCCTCTCTATGTTCAATGCTTCTCCTCCTCCTCCTCTATGTTCAATGCTCCTCCTCCTCCTCTCTATGTTCAATGCTCCTCCTCCTCCTCTATGTTCAATGCTTCTCCTCCTCTCTATGTTCAATGCTCCTCCTCCTCCTCCTCTATGTTCAATGCTTCTCCTCCTCTATGTTCAATGCTTCTCCTCCTCTATGTTCAATGCTTCTCTCCTCTATGTTCAATGCTTCTCCTCCTCCTCTCTATGTTCAATGCTTCTCCTCCTCCTCTCTATGTTCAATGCTTCTCCTCCTCCTCTCTATGTTCAATGCTTCTCCTCCTCCTCTCTATGTTCAATGCTTCTCCTCCTCCTCTCTATGTTCAATGCTTCTCCTCCTCCTCTCTATGTTCAATGCTTCTCCTCCTCTCTATGTTCAATGCTTCTCCTCCTCCTCTCTATGTTCAATGCTTCTCCTCCTCCTCTCTATGTTCAATGCTTCTCCTCCTCTCTATGTTCAATGCTTCTCCTCCTCTATGTTCAATGCTTCTCCTCCTCCTCTCTATGTTCAATGCTTCTCTCCTCTATGTTCAATGCTTCTCCTCCTCCTCTCTATGTTCAATGCTTCTCTCTATGTTCAATGCTTCTCCTCCTCCTCTCTATGTTCAATGCTTCTCCTCCTCTCTATGTTCAATGCTTCTCCTCCTCCTCTCTATGTTCAATGCTTCTCCTCCTCCTCTCTATGTTCAATGCTTCTCCTCCTCCTCTCTATGTTCAATGCTTCTCCTCCTCCTCTCTATGTTCAATGCTTCTCCTCCTCCTCTCTATGTTCAATGCTTCTCCTCCTCCTCTCTATGTTCAATGCTTCTCCTCCTCCTCTCTATGTTCAATGCTTCTCCTCCTCCTCTCTATGTTCAATGCTTCTCCTCCTCTCTATGTTCAATGCTTCTCCTCCTCCTCTCTATGTTCAATGCTTCTCCTCCTCCTCTCTATGTTCAATGCTTCTCCTCCTCCTCTCTATGTTCAATGCTCCTCCTCCTCTATGTTCAATGCTTCTCCTCCTCCTCTCTATGTTCAATGCTTCTCCTCCTCCTCTCTATGTTCAATGCTTCTCCTCCTCTATGTTCAATGCTTCTCCTCCTCTATGTTCAATGCTTCTCCTCCTCCATGTAGTCTAGAGCAGTGTTCTGTGTCCTGCAGCAGGCAGGGAAGACCATCTTCCTCCCTCCTCCATGGAAACACTGACAGCAACTCTGTGTTTTTAAAACCAACCCTTTTATTTGCTGGAGACATCACATGACGTGGTGCAACTTTCTAATGAAGTCATTTTCATGGTGGAATAGTTTTATATTTATGCAGTTGTACAATTTTTTGTTTTCCGCAGGAAAAAGTGTAATGTATGGATCCGATACCAAAGTCGCTGGTGTAAACGTCAGAATATCAGAAGCAATGCAGTACCCTGTGTAATAGGAGGTTTTGTTGGTGTAAAAGTTATCAATGTTGAACATCCGGACACTCGTCAGGAGTCCATCTGGGTAAGACCTTAAAGACAAAATAAATGGAGAAATTATCCCGTGGTCAATGTCTCTTTTATTTAAATACATACTCATAGAAATGGAATGTGTATTTGTGTAATAATCTTCATCCATCCAAAATCTTGAAGAAATATTGGACCTGTTGAAAGGGAAATTAACAATTATGAATCTCTGAAAAATGACTAAATTCTCCTGAAATCCTAGTTTAGAAACAGGCTTACTGTAACTAAAATATTGCATTTGGTAGATAGCTTTTTTAAATGATGTGGCCTATCCCAGACAGCATATGCCTAGGTTGAGTTATAGTAGAATAGTAGTAGGGAGAACGTGCATTTCAAGGCTCATGAAAGTGTTGGACAACGTGTTGACAGTGATGAGTAACAACGTGATGACAGCGCTGAGTAACAACGTGTTGACAGCGCTGAGTAACAACGTGTTGACAGTGATGAGTGACAACGTGTTGACAGCGCTGAGTAACAACGTGTTGACAGCGCTGAGTGACAACGTGTTGACAGCGCTGAGTGACAACGTGTTGACAGCGCTGAGTAACAACGTGTTGACAGCGCTGAGTGACAACGTGTTGACAGCGCTGAGTGACAACGTGTTGACAGCGCTGAGTAACAACGTGTTGACAGCACTGAGTAACAACGTGTTGACAGCGCTGAGTAACAACGTGTTGACAGCGCTGAGTAACAACGTGATGACAGCGCTGAGTAACAACGTGATGACAGCGCTGAGTAACAACGTGTTGACAGCGCTGAGTAACAACGTGTTGACAGCGCTGAGTAACAACGTGTTGACAGCGCTGAGTAACAACGTGTTGACAGCGCTGAGTAACAACGTGTTGACAGCGCTGAGTAACAACGTGTTGACAGCGCTGAGTAACAACGTGTTGACAGCGCTGAGTAACAACGTGTTGACAGCGCTGAGTAACAACGTGTTGACAGCGCTGAGTAACAACGTGTTGACAGCGCTGAGTAACAACGTGTTGACAGTGCTGAGTAACAACGTGTTGACAGCGCTGAGTAACAACGTGATGACAGCGCTGAGTAACAACGTGTTGACAGCGCTGAGTAACAACGTGTTGACAGCGCTGAGTAACAACGTGTTGACAGCGCTGAGTGACAACGTGTTGACAGCGCTGAGTAACAACGTGTTGACAGCGCTGAGTAACAACGTGTTGACAGCGCTGAGTAACAACGTGTTGACAGCGCTGAGTAACAACGTGATGAGTAACAACGTGATGACAGCGCTGAGTAACAACGTGATGACAGCGCTGAGTAACAACGTGTTGACAGCGCTGAGTAACAACGTGTTGACAGCGCTGAGTAACAACGTGTTGACAGCGCTGAGTAACAACGTGTTGACAGCGCTGAGTAACAACGTGTTGACAGCGCTGAGTAACAACGTGTTGACAGCGCTGAGTAACAACGTGTTGACAGCGCTGAGTAACAACGTGTTGACAGCGCTGAGTGACAACGTGTTGACAGCGCTGAGTAACAACGTGTTGACAGCGCTGAGTAACAACGTGTTGACAGCACTGAGTAACAACGTGTTGACAGTGATGAGTGACAACGTGTTGACAGCGCTGAGTAACAACGTGTTGACAGCGCTGAGTAACAACGTGTTGACAGCGCTGAGTGACAACGTGATGAGTAACAACGTGTTGACAGTGATGAGTAACAACGTGTTGACAGCGCTGAGTGACAACGTGATGAGTAACAACGTGTTGACAGCGCTGAGTAACAACGTGTTGACAGCGCTGAGTAACAACGTGTTGACAGCGCTGAGTAACAACTTGTTGACAGCGCTGAGTAACAACGTGTTGACAGCGCTGAGTAACAACGTGTTGACAGCGCTGACGTGTGACAGCGCTGAGTAACAACGTGTTGACAGCGCTGAGTGACAACGTGTTGACAGCGCTGAGTAACAACGTGTTGACAGCGCTGAGTAACAACGTGTTGACAGCGCTGAGTAACAACGTGTTGACAGCGCTGAGTAACAACGTGTTGACAGCGCTGAGTAACAACGTGTTGACAGCGCTGAGTAACAACGTGTTGACAGCGCTGAGTAACAACGTGTTGACAGCGCTGAGTGACAACGTGTTGACAGCGCTGAGTAACAACGTGTTGACAGCGCTGAGTGACAACGTGTTGACAGCGCTGAGTGACAACGTGTTGACAGCGCTGAGTAACAACGTGTTGACAGCGCTGAGTAACAACGTGTTGACAGCGCTGAGTAACAACGTGTTGACAGCGCTGAGTAACAACGTGTTGACAGCGCTGAGTAACAACGTGTTGACAGCGCTGAGTAACAACGTGTTGACAGCGCTGAGTAACAACGTGTTGACAGCGCTGAGTAACAACGTGTTGACAGCGCTGAGTAACAACGTGATGACAGCGCTGAGTAACAACGTGTGACAGCGCTGAGTAACAACGTGTTGACAGCGCTGAGTAACAACGTGTTGACAGCGCTGAGTAACAACGTGTTGACAGCGCTGAGTAACAACGTGAGTGACAGCGCTGAGTAACAACGTGATGACAGCGCTGAGTAACAACGTGTTGACAGCGCTGAGTAACAACGTGTTGACAGCGCTGAGTAACAACGTGTTGACAGCGCTGAGTAACAACGTGTGACAGCGCTGATGACAGCGCTGAGTGACAACGTGATGACAGCGCTGAGTAACAACGTGTTGACAGCGCTGAGTAACAACGTGTTGACAGCGCTGAGTCACAACGTGATGAGTAACAACGTGATGACAGCGCTGAGTAACAACGTGATGAGTAACAACGTGTTGACAGCGCTGAGTCACAACGTGTTGACAGCGCTGAGTAACAACGTGTTGACAGCGCTGAGTAACAACGTGTTGACAGCGCTGAGTGACAACGTGTTGACAGCGCTGAGTGACAACGTGTTGACAGCGCTGAGTGACAACGTGTTGACAGCGCTGAGTAACAACGTGTTGACAGCGCTGAGTAACAACGTGTTGACAGCGATGAGTAACAACGTGATGACAGCGCTGAGTAACAACGTGTTGACAGCGCTGAGTAACAAGTGACAGCGCTGAGTAACAACGTGTTGACAGCGCTGAGTAACAACGTGTTGACAGCGCTGAGTAACAACGTGTTGACAGCGCTGAGTAACAACGTGTTGACAGCGCTGAGTGACAACGTGTTGACAGCGCTGAGTAACAACGTGTTGACAGCGCTGAGTAACAACGTGTTGACAGCGCTAACAACGTGTTGACAGCGCTGAGTAACAACGTGTTGACAGCGCTGAGTAACAACGTGTTGACAGCGCTGAGTAACAACGTGTTGACAGCGCTGAGTAACAACGTGATGACAGCGCTGAGTAACAACGTGTTGACAGCGCTGAGTAACAACGTGTTGACAGCGCTGAGTAACAACGTGTTGACAGCGCTGAGTAACAACGTGTTGAGCGCAGCGTGTTGACAGCGCTGAGTAACAACGTGATGACAGCGCTGAGTAACAACGTGTTGACAGTGTGACAACGTGTTGACAGCGCTGAGTAACAACGTGTTGACAGCGCTGAGTAACAACGTGTTGACAGCGCTGAGTGACAACGTGTTGACAGCGCTGAGTAACAACGTGTTGACAGCGCTGAGTGACAACGTGTTGACAGCGCTGAGTAACAACGTGTTGACAGCGCTGAGTAACAACGTGTTGACAGCGCTGAGTAACAACGTGTTGACAGCGCTGAGTAACAACGTGTTGACAGCGCTGAGTAACAACGTGTTGACAGCGCTGAGTAACAACGTGTTGACAGCGCTGAGTAACAACGTGTTGACAGCGCTGAGTAACAACGTGTTGACAGCGCTGAGTAACAACGTGTTGACAGCGCTGAGTAACAACGTGTTGACAGCGCTGAGTAACAACGTGTTGACAGCGCTGAGTAACAACGTGTTGACAGCGCTGAGTAACAACGTGTTGACAGCGCTGAGTAACAACGTGTTGACAGCGCTGAGTAACAACGTGATGACAGCGCTGAGTAACAACGTGTTGACAGCGCTGAGTAACAACGTGTTGACAGCGCTGAGTAACAACGTGTTGACAGCGCTGAGTAACAACGTGTTGACAGCGCTGAGTAACAACGTGTTGACAGCGCTGAGTAACAACGTGTTGACAGCGCTGAGTAACAACGTGTTGACAGCGCTGAGTAACAACGTGTTGACAGCGCTGAGTGACGTGTTGACAGCGCTGAGTAACAACGTGTTGACAGCGCTGAGTAACAACGTGTTGACAGCGCTGAGTAACAACGTGTTGACAGCGCTGAGTAACAACGTGTTGACAGCGCTGAGTAACAACGTGTTGACAGCGCTGAGTAACAACGTGTTGACAGCGCTGACAACGTGATGAGTAACAACGTGTTGACAGCGCTGAGTAACAACGTGATGACAGCGCGCTGACAGCGCTGAGTAACAACGTGTTGACAGCGCTGAGTAACAACGTGTTGACAGCGCTGAGTAACAACGTGTTGACAGCGCTGAGTAACAACGTGTTGACAGCACTGAGTGACAACGTGTTGACAGCGCTGAGTAACAACGTGTTGACAGCGCTGAGTAACAACGTGTTGACAGCGCTGAGTAACAACGTGTTGACAGCGCTGAGTAACAACGTGACAGCGCTGAGTAACAACGTGTTGACAGCGCTGAGTGACAACGTGTTGACAGCGCTGAGTAACAACGTGTTGACAGCGCTGAGTAACAACGTGTTGACAGCGCTGAGTAACAACGTGTTGACAGCGCTGAGTAACAACGTGTGACACAGCGCTGAGTAACAACGTGTTGACAGCGCTGAGTAACAACGTGATGACAGCGCTGAGACAGCGCTGAGTAACAACGTGTTGACAGCGCTGAGTAACAACGTGTTGACAGCGCTGAGTAACAACGTGATGACAGCGCTGAGTAACAACGTGTTGACAGCGCTGAGTAACAACGTGTTGACAGCGCTGAGTAACAACGTGTTGACAGCGCTGAGTAACAACGTGTTGACAGCGCTGAGTAACAACGTGTTGACAGCGCTGAGTAACAACGTGTTGACAGCGCTGAGTAACAACGTGATGACAGCGCTGAGTAACAACGTGATGACAGCGCTGAGTGACAACGTGTTGACAGCGCTGAGTAACAACGTGTTGACAGCGCTGAGTAACAACGTGTGACAGCTGAGTAACAACGTGTTGACAGCGCTGAGTAACAACGTGTTGACAGCGCTGAGTAACAACGTGTTGACAGCGCTGAGTGACAACGTGATGACAGCGCTGAGTGACAACGTGTTGACAGCGCTGAGTAACAACGTGTTGACTGAGTAACAACGTGCTGAGTAACAACGTGTTGACAGCACTGAGTAACAACGTGTTGACAGCGCTGAGTAACAACGTGTTGACAGCGCTGAGTAACAACGTGTTGACAGCGCTGAGTAACAACGTGTTGACAGCGCTGAGTGACAACGTGTTGACAGCGCTGAGTAACAACGTGTTGACAGCGCGCTGAGCTGAGTAACAACGTGATGACAGCGCTGAGTAACAACGTGTTGACAGCGCTGAGTAACAACGTGTTGACAGCGCTGAGTAACAACGTGTTGACAGCGCTGAGTAACAACGTGTTGACAGCGCTGAGTAACAACGTGTTGACAGCGCTGAGTAACAACTTGTTGACAGCTGAGTAACAACGTGTTGACAGCGCTGAGTAACAACGTGTTGACAGCGCTGAGTAACAACGTGTTGACAGCGCTGAGTAACAACGTGTTGACAGCGCTGAGTAACAACGTGTTGACAGCGCTGAGTAACAACGTGTTGACAGCGCTGAGTGACAGCTGAGTGACAACGTGTTGACAGCGCTGAGTAACAACGTGTTGACAGCGCTGAGTAACAACGTGTTGACAGCTGAGTAACAACGTGTTGACAGCGCTGAGTAACAACGTGTTGACAGCGCTGAGTGACAACGTGTTGACAGCGCTGAGTAACAACGTGTTGACAGCGCTGAGTAACAACGTGTTGACAGCTGAGCTGACAGTGACAACGTGTTGACAGCGCTGAGTAACAACGTGTTGACAGCGCTGAGTAACAACGTGTTGACAGCGCGCTGAGTGACAGCGTAACAACGTGACAGCGCTGAGTAACAACGTGTTGACAGCGCTGAGTAACAACGTGTTGACAGCGCTGAGTAACAACGTGTTGACAGCGCTGAGTAACAACGTGTTGACAGCGCTGAGTGACAACGTGCTGACAGCGCTGAGTAACAACGTGTTGACAGCGCTGAGTAACAACGTGTTGACAGCGCTGAGTAACAATGACAGCGCTGAGTAACAACGTGTTGACAGCGCTGAGTAACAACGTGATGACAGCAGTTGACAGCGCTGACGTGTTGACAGCGCTGAGTAACAACAGTGTGACAGCGCAGTAACAACGTGATGACAGCGCTGAACACGTGTTGACAGCGCTGAGTAACAACAGACGTGTTGACAGCACTGAGTAACAACGTGTTGACAGCGCTGAGTAACAACGTGTTGACAGCGCTGAGTGACAACATGACAGACTGAGTAACAACGTGTTGACAGCGCAGTAACAACGTGTTGACAGCTGAGTAACAACATGACAGACTGAGTAACAACGTGTTGACAGCGCTGAGTAACAACGTGTTGACAGCGCTGAGTAACAACGTGTTGACAGCGCTGAGTAACAACGTGTTGACAGTGCTGAGTAACAACGTGTTGACAGCGCTGAGTGACAACGTGTTGACAGCGCTGAGTGACAACGTGTTGACAGTGCTGAGTAACAACATGACAGCGCTGAGTAACAACGTGTGACAGCGCTGAGTAACAACGTGACTGACAGCGCTGAGTAACAACGTGTTGACAGCGCTGAGTAACAACGTGTTGACAGCGCTGAGTAACAACGTGTTGACAGCGCTGAGTGACAACGTGTTGACAGCGCTGAGTGACAACGTGTTGACAGCGCAGTAACACTGAGTAACAACGTGATGACAGCGCTGAGTAACAACGTGTTGACAGCGCTGAGTAACAACGTGATGACAGCGCTGAGTAACAACGTGTTGACAGCGCTGAGTAACAACGTGTTGACAGCGCTGAGTAACAACGTGTTGACAGCGCTGAGTAACAACGTGTTGACAGCGCTGAGTAACAACGTGCTGACAGCGCTGACAACGTGTTGACAGCGCTGAGTAACAACGTGTTGACAGCGCTGAGTAACAACGTGTGACAGCGCTGAGTGACAGCGCTGAGTAACAACGTGTTGACAGCGCTGAGTAACAACGTGTTGACAGCTGAGTAACACGTGTTGACAGCGCTGAGTAACAACGTGTTGACAGCGCTGAGTAACAACGTGTTGACAGCGCTGAGTAACAACGTGTTGACAGCGCTGAGTAACAACGTGTTGACAGCGCTGAGTAACAACGTGTTGACAGCGCTGAGTAACAACGTGTTGACAGCGCTGAGTAACAACGTGTTGACAGCGCTGAGTAACAACGTGTTGACAGCGCTGAGTGACAACGTGTTGACAGCGCTGAGTGACAACGTGTTGACAGCGCTGAGTAACAACGTGTTGACAGCGCTGAGTAACAACGTGTTGACAGCGCTGAGTAACAACGTGTTGACAGCGCTGAGTGACAACGTGTTGACAGCGCTGAGTAACAACGTGATGACAGCGCTGAGTGACAACGTGTTGACAGCAACTGTTGACAGCGCGACAACGTAACAACGTGTTGACAGCGCTGAGTAACGTGTTGACAGCGCTGAGTAACAACGTGTTGACAGCTGAGTAACAACGTGTTGACAGCGCTGAGTAACAACGTGTTGACAGACTGAGACTACTGAGTAACAACGTGTTGACAGCGCTGAGTAACAACGTGTTGACAGCGCTGAGTAACAACGTGTTGACAGCGCTGAGTAACAACGTGTTGACAGCGCTAGACAACGTGTTGACAGCGCTGAGTAACAACGTGTTGACAGCGCTGAGTGACAACGTGTTGACAGCGCTGAGTAACAACGTGCTGACAGCGCTGAGTAACAACGTGTTGACAGCGCTGAGTAACAACGTGTTGACAGCGCTGAGTAACAACGTATGACAGCGCTGAGTAACAACGTGTTGACAGCGCTGAGTAACAACGTGTTGACAGCGATGAGTAACAACGTGTTGACAGCGCTGAGTAACAACGTGTTGACAGCGCTGAGTAACAACGTGTTGACAGCGCTGAGTAACAACGTGTTGACAGCGCTGAGTAACAACGTGTTGACAGCGCTGAGTAACAACGTGTTGACAGCGCTGAGTAACAACTATGACAGCGCTGAGTGACAACGTGTTGACAGCGCTGAGTAACAGCGTGTTGACAGCTGAGTAACAACGTGTTGACAGCGCTGAGTAACAACGTGTTGACAGCGCTGAGTAACAACGTGTTGACAGCGCTGGACGTGATGACAGCGCTGAGTAACAACGTGTTGACAGCGCTGAGTAACAACGTGTTGACAGCGCTGAGTAACAACGTGTTGACAGCGCTGAGTAACAACGTGTTGACAGCACTGAGTAAGCGCTGAGTAACGTGTTGACAGCGCTGAGTAACAACGTGTTGACAGCGCTGAGTAACAACGTGTTGACAGGACTGAGTAACAACGTGTTGACAGCTGAGGACAACATGACAGCGCTGAGTAACAACGTGTTGACAGCGCTGAGTAACAACGTGTTGACAGCGCTGAGTAACAACGTGTTGACAGCACTGAGTAACAACGTGTTGACAGCGCTGAGTAACAACGTGTTGACAGCACTGAGTAACAACGTGTTGACAGCACTGAGTAACAACGTGTTGACAGCGCTGAGTAACAACGTGTTGACAGCGCTGAGTAACAACGTGTTGACAGCACTGAGTATGTTGACAGCACTGAGTAACAACGTGTTGACAGCGCTGAGTAACAACGTGTTGACAGCGCTGAGTAACAACATGTTGACAGCACTGAGTAACAACGTGTTGACAGCACTGAGTAACAACGTGTTGACAGCACTGAGTAACAACGTGTTGACAGCGCTGAGTAACAACGTGTTGACAGCGCTGAGTAACAACGTGTTGACAGCGCTGAGTAACAACGTGTTGACAGCGCTGAGTAACAACGTGTTGACAGCACTGAGTAACAACGTGTTGACAGCGCTGAGTAACAACGTGTTGACAGCACTGAGTAACAACGTGTTGACAGCGCTGAGTGACAACGTGATGAGTAACAACGTGTTGACAGCGCTGAGTGACAACGTGATGAGACGTGTTGACAGCGCTGAGTAACAATGTTGACAGCGCTGAGTATGACAGTGATGAGTAACAACGTGATGAGTAACAACGTGTTGACAGCGCTGAGTGACAACGTGATGAGTAACAACGTGTTGACAGACTGAGTAACAACGTGACAGCGCTGAGTAACAACGTGATGGACAACGTGTTGACAGCGCTGAGTAACGTGTTGACAGCGCTGAGTAACAACGTGTGATGCACTGAGTAGACGTGTTGACAGAGACTATGAGTAACAACGTGTTGACAGGACTGAGTAACAACGTGTTGACAGTGCTGAGTAACAACGTGTTGACAGACTGAGTGACAACGTGTTGACAGCGCTGAGTAACAACGTGTTGACAGCGCTGAGTAACAATGACAGTAACAACGTATGACAGCGCTGAGTAACAACGTGTTGACAGCGCTGAGTAACAACGTGTTGACAGACTGAGTAACAACGTGTTGACAGCGCTGAGTAACAACGTGATGACACAACGTGTTGACAGCGCTGAGTAACAACGTGTTGACAGCGCTGAGTAACAACGTGTTGACAGCGCTGAGTAACAACGTGTTGACAGCGCTGAGTAACAACATGTTGACAGCACTGAGTAACAACGTGTTGACAGCGCTGAGTAACAACGTGTTGACAGCGCTGAGGACAACGTGATGACAGCGCTGAGTAACAACGTGTTGACAGTAGACAACGTGTTGACAGTGCTGAGTAACAACGTGTTGACAGCACTGAGTAACAACGTGTTGACAGCGCTGAGTAACAACGTGTTGACAGCGCTGAGTAACAACGTGTTGACAGCGCTGAGTGACAACGTGATGACAGCGCTGAGTGACAACGTGTTGACAGCGCTGAGTAACAACGTGTTGACAGCACTGAGTAACAACGTGTTGACAGCGCTGAGTAACAACGTGATGACAAGTGTCTCCATGTGCTGCAGTGACCATGCAGACTGACCACAAGTGTCTCCATGTGCTGCAGTGACCATGCAGACTGACCACAAGTGTCTCCATGTGCTGCAGTGACCATGACAGACTGTAACAACATGTCTCCAGTGCTGCAGTGACCATGACAGACTGACCACAACGTGTCTCCATGTGAGTGCAGTGACAGCAGACTGACAACGTGTCTCCAGTGCGTGTGACAGGACTGACCACACGTGTCTCCAGTGCTGCAGTGACCATGCAGACTATGTTCCAGTGCAGTGACATGCAGATACCACAAGTGTCTCCATGTGCTGCAGACAGCAGATGAGCAGTCCATGTGACAGTGACCATGCAGACTATAGCAGTGTAGACAGGACTATAGACCATGCAGACTGACCACAACGTGTCTCCAGACAGTGACTATGCAGACTGAACACAAGTGTCTGTGGTAGCAACACAGGACCTTGTTGACAGGGGAGGGACTACATGTTGACAGCGCAGAGTGTGTTGACAGCGCTAAACTATAGCATGTTAGACAGGACTGATAGCAGTATGTTAGACAGGACTATAGCAGTATGTTAGACAGGACTATAGCAGTAGACAGGACTATAGCACTATGTTAGACAGGACTATAGCAGTATGTTAGACAGGACTATAGCAGTATGTTAGACAGGACTATAGCAGTAGACAGGACTATAGCAGTATGTTAGACAGGACTACAGCAGTAGACAGGACTATAGCTAGTTAGACAGGACTATAGCAGTATGTTAGACAGGACTATAGCAGTATGTTAGACAGGACTATAGCAGTAGACAGGACTATAGCATGTTAGACAGGACTATAGCAGTAGACAGGACTATAGCAGTAGACAGGACTATAGCAGTAGACAGGACTATAGCAGTAGACAGGACTATAGCAGTAGACAGGACTATAGCAGTAGACAGGACTATAGCAGTAGACAGGACTATAGCAGTAGACAGGACTATAGCAGTATGTTAGACAGGACTATAGCAGTATGTTAGACAGGGACAGTATGTTAGACAGGACTATAGCAGTAGACAGGACTATGTAGACAGGACTATAGCAGTAGACAGGACTATAGCACTATGTTAGACAGGACTATAGCAGTAGACAGGACTATAGCAGTATGTTAGACAGGACTATAGCAGTTAGACAGGACTATAGCAGTATGTTAGACAGGACTATAGCAGTAGACAGGACTATGAGCAGTATGTTAGACAGGACTATAGCAGTAGACAGGACTATAGCAGTATGTTAGACAGGACTATAGCAGTAGACATGTTAGACAGGACTATAGCAGTAGACAGGACTATAGTAGACAGGACTATAGCAGTAGACAGGACTATAGCAGTTAGACAGGACTATAGCATAGACAGGACTATAGCACTAGTTAGACAGGACTATAGCAGTATGTTAGACAGGACTATAGCAGTAGACAGGACTATAGCAGTATGTTAGACAGGACTATAGCAGTATGTTAGACAGGACTATAGCAGTAGACAGGACTATAGCAGTATGTTAGACAGGACTATAGCAGTAGACAGGACTATGCAGTAGACAGGACTATAGCAGTAGACAGGACTATAGCAGTAGACAGGACTATAGCAGTAGACAGGACCTATGCAGTAGACAGGACTATAGCAGTAGACAGGACTATAGCAGTAGTTAGACAGGACTATAGCAGTAGACAGGACTATAGCAGTAGACAGGACTATAGCAGTTAGACAGGACTATAGCAGTAGACAGGACTATAGCAGTATGTTAGACAGGACTATAGCAGTAGACAGGACTATAGCAGTAGACAGGACTATAGCAGTAGACAGGACTATAGCAGTTAGACAGGACTATAGCAGTATGTTAGACAGGACTATAGCAGTATGTTAGACAGGACTATAGCAGTAGACAGGACTATAGCAATATGTTAGACAGGACTATAGCAGTAGACAGGACTATAGCAGTAGACACAGGTCACAATAGTAGCAGTAGACAGGACTGTTGACAAGCAGTAACAACGTAGACAGGACTATAGCAGTAGACAGGACTATAGCAGTAGACAGGACTATAGCAGTAGACAGGACTATAGCACTAGTAGACAGGACTATAGCAGTATGTTAGACAGGACTATAGCAGTATGTTAGACAGGACTATAGCAGTAGACAGGACTATAGCAGTAGACAGGACTATAGCAGTAGACAGGACTATAGCAGTAGACAGGACTATAGCAGTATGTTAGACAGGACTATAGCAGTATGTTAGACAGGACTATAGCAGTAGACAGGACTATAGCAGTAGACAGGACTATAGCAGTATGTTAGACAGGACTATAGCAGTAGACAGGACTATAGCAGTATGTTAGACAGGACTATAGCAGTATGTTAGACAGGACTATAGCAGTAGACAGGACTATAGCAGTAGACAGGACTATAGCAGTATGTTAGACAGGACTATAGCACTATGTTAGACAGGACTATAGCAGTATGTTAGACAGGACTATAGCAGTAGACAGGACTATAGCAGTATGTTAGACAGGACTATAGCAGTAGACAGGACTATAGCAGTATGTTAGACAGGACTATAGCAGTATGTTAGACAGGACTATAGCACTAAGTAGACAGGACTATAGCAGTATGTTAGACAGGACTATAGCAGTAGACAGGACTATAGCAGTATGTTATGTTAGACAGGACTATAGCAGTAGACAGGACTATAGCAGTAGACAGGACTATAGCAGTATGTTAGACAGGACTATAGCAGTATGTTAGACAGGACTATAGCAGTAGACAGGACTATAGCAGTAGACAGGACTATAGCAGTAGACAGGACTATAGCAGTATGTTAGACAGGACTATAGCAGTAGACAGGACTATAGCACTATGTTAGACAGGACTATAGCACTATGTTAGACAGGACTATAGCAGTATGTTAGACAGGACTATAGCAGTATGTTAGACAGGACTATAGCAGTATGTTAGACAGGACTATAGCAGTATGTTAGACAGGACTATAGCAGTATGTTAGACAGGACTATAGCAGTATGTTAGACAGGACTATAGCAGTATGTTAGACAGGACTATAGCAGTATGTTAGACACAGGACTATAGCAGTATGTTAGACAGGACTATAGCAGTATGTTAGACAGGACTATAGCAGTATGTTAGACAGGACTATAGCACTATGTTAGACAGGACTATAGCAGTATGTTAGACAGGACTATAGCAGTATGTTAGACAGGACTATAGCAGTAGACAGGACTATAGCAGTAGACAGGACTATAGCAGTAGACAGGACTATAGCAGTAGACAGGACCATAGCAGGACTATGTTAGACAGGACTATAGCAGTATGACAGGACTATAGCAGTAGACAGGACTATAGCAGTAGACAGGACTATAGCAGTAGACAGGACTATAGCAGTAGACAGGACTATAGCAGTAGACAGGACTATAGCAGTAGACAGGACTATAGCAGTAGACAGGACTATAGCAGTATGTTAGACAGGACTATAGCAGTAGACAGGACTATAGCAGTAGACAGGACTATAGCAGTAGACAGGACTTAGACAGGACTATAGCAGTAGACAGGACTATAGCAGTAGACAGGACTATAGCATATTAGACAGGACTATAGCAGTATGTTAGACAGGACTATAGCAGTAGACAGGACTATAGCAGTAGACAGGACTATAGCAGTATGTTAGACAGGACTAGCAGTAGACAGGATAGCAGTAGTAGACAGGACTATAGCAGTAGACAGGACTATAGCAGTATGTTAGACAGGACTATAGCAGTATGACAGGACTATAGCAGTATGTTAGACAGGACTATAGCAGTAGACAGGACTATAGCAGTATGTTAGACAGGACTATAGCACTATGTTAGACAGGACTATAGCAGTAGTTAGACAGGACTATAGCAGTAGACAGGACTATAGCAGTATGTTAGACAGGACTATAGCAGTATGTTAGACAGGACTATAGCAGTAGACAGGACTATAGCAGTAGACAGGACTATAGCAGTAGACAGGACTATAGCAGTAGACAGGACTATAGCAGTTAGACAGGACTATAGCAGTAGACAGGACTATAGCAGTATGTTAGACAGGACTATAGCAGTATGTTAGACAGGACTATAGCAGTAGACAGGACTATAGCAGTAGACAGGACTATAGCAGTAGACAGGACTATAGCAGTAGTAGACAGGACTATAGCACTATAGAGACAGGACTATAGCAGTAGACAGGACTATAGCAGTAGACAGGACTATAGCAGTATGTTAGACAGGACTATAGCAGTATGTTAGACAGGACTATAGCAGTAGACAGGACTATAGCAGTAGACAGGACTATAGCAGTAGACAGGACTATAGCAGTATGTTAGACAGGACTATAGCAGTATGTTAGACAGGACTATAGCAGTAGACAGGACTATAGCAGTAGACAGGACTATAGCAGTATGTTAGACAGGACTATAGCAGTATGTTAGACAGGACTATAGCAGTAGACAGGACTATAGCAGTAGACAGGACTATAGCAGTATGTTAGACAGGACTATAGACAGTAGACAGTTAGACAGGACTATAGCAGTAGACAGGACTATAGCAGTAGACAGGACTATAGCAGTATGTTAGACAGGACTATAGCAGTATGTTAGACAGGACTATAGCAGTATGTTAGACAGGACTATAGCAGTATATTAGACAGGACTATAGCAGTATGTTAGACAGGACTATAGCAGTATTTTAGACAGGACTAGGACTATACAGTAGACAGGACTAAAGCAGTAGACAGGACTATAGCAGTAGACAGGACTATAGCAGTATGTTAGACAGGACTATAGCAGTATATTAGACAGGAGCAGTATGTTAGACAGGACTATAGCAGTATGTTAGACAGGACTATAGCAGTAGACAGGACTATAGCAGTAGACAGGACTATAGCAGTAGACAGGACTATAGCAGTATGTTAGACAGGACTATAGCAGTAGACAGGACTATAGCAGTAGACAGGACTATAGCAGTAGACAGACTATAGCAGTAGACAGGACTATAGCAGTATGTTAGACAGGACTATAGCAGTAGAGACAGGACTATAGCAGTAGACAGGACTATAGCAGTAGACAGGACTATAGCAGTATGTTAGACAGGACTATAGCAGTAGGTATAGAGACAGGACTATAGCAGTATGTTAGACAGGACTATAGCAGTAGACAGGACTATAGCAGTAGACAGGACTATAGCAGTAGACAGGACTATAGCAGTATGTTAGACAGGACTATAGCAGTATGTTAGACAGGACTATAGCAGTAGGACTTAGCACAGACAGGACTATAGCAGTAGACAGGACTATAGCAGTAGACAGGACTATAGCAGTATGTTAGACAGGACTATAGCAGTATGTTAGACAGGACTATAGCAGTATGTTAGACAGGACTATAGCAGTATGTTAGACAGGACTATAGCACTATGTTAGACAGGACTATAGCAGTATGTTAGACAGGACTATAGCAGCAGTAGACAGGACTATAGCAGTAGACAGGACTATAGCAGTAGACAGGACTATAGCAGTAGACAGGACTATAGCAGTATGTTAGACAGGACTATAGCAGTAGACAGGACTATAGCAGTATGTTAGACAGGACTATAGCAGTAGACAGGACTATAGCAGTAGACAGGACTATAGCAGTAGACAGGACTATAGCAGTAGACAGGACTATAGCAGTATGTTAGACAGGACTATAGCAGTATGTTAGACAGGACTATAGCAGTATGTTAGACAGGACTATAGCAGTAGACAGGACTATAGCAGTAGACAGGACTATAGCACTATGTTAGACAGGACTATAGCAGTAGACAGGACTATAGCAGTATGTTAGACAGGACTATAGCAGTAGACAGGACTATAGCAGTAGACAGGACCATAGCAGTAGACAGGACTATAGCAATATGTTAGACAGGACTATAGCAGTATGTTAGACACAGGACTATAGCAGTAGACAGGACTATAGCAATATGTTAGACAGGACTATAGCAGTATGTTAGACACAGGACTATAGCAGTAGACAGGACTATAGCAGTATGTTAGACAGGACTATAGCAGTATGTTAGACAGGACTATAGCACTATGTTAGACAGGACTATAGCAGTATGTTAGACAGGACTATAGCAGTAGACAGGACTATAGCAGTAGACAGGACTATAGCAGTATGTTAGACAGGACTATAGCAGTAGACAGGACTATAGCAGTATGTTAGACAGGACTATAGCAGTATGTTAGACAGGACTATAGCAGTATGTTAGACAGGACTATAGCAGTATGTTAGACAGGACTATAGCAGTAGACAGGACTATAGCAGTAGACAGGACTATAGCAGTAGACAGGACTATAGCAGTATGTTAGACAGGACTATAGCAGTATGTTAGACAGGACTATAGCAGTATGTTAGACAGGACTATAGCAGTAGACAGGACTATAGCAGTATGTTAGACAGGACTATAGCAGTAGACAGGACTATAGCAGTAGACAGGACTATAGCAGTATGTTAGACAGGACTATAGCAGTAGACAGGACTATAGCAGTAGACAGGACTATAGCAGTATGTTAGACAGGACTATAGCAGTAGACAGGACTATAGCAGTAGACAGGACTATAGCAGTAGACAGGACTATAGCAGTAGACAGGACTATAGCAGTATGTTAGACAGGACTATAGCAGTAGACAGGACTATAGCAGTAGACAGGACTATAGCAGTAGACAGGACTATAGCAGTAGACAGGACTATAGCAGTAGACAGGACTATAGCAGTATGTTAGACAGGACTATAGCAGTAGACAGGACTATAGCAGTAGACAGGACTATAGCAGTAGACAGGACTATAGCAGTAGACAGGACTATAGCAGTAGACAGGACTATAGCAGTAGACAGGACTATAGCAGTAGACAGGACTATAGCAGTAGACAGGACTATAGCAGTAGACAGGACTATAGCAGTAGACAGGACTATAGCAGTAGACAGGACTATAGCAGTAGACAGGACTATAGCAGTAGACACGACTATAGCAGTAGACAGGACTATAGCAGTAGACAGGACTATAGCAGTAGACAGGACTATAGCAGTAGACAGGACTATAGCAGTAGACAGGACTATAGCAGTAGACAGGACTATAGCACTATGTTAGACAGGACTATAGCAGTAGACAGGACTATAGCAGTATGTTAGACAGGACTATAGCAGTAGACAGGACTATAGCAGTAGACAGGACTATAGCAGTATGTTAGACAGGACTATAGCAGTATGTTAGACAGGACTATAGCAGTAGACAGGACTATAGCAGTAGACAGGACTATAGCAGTAGACAGGACTATAGCAGTAGACAGGACTATAGCAGTAGACAGGACTATAGCAGTAGACAGGACTATAGCAGTATGTTAGACAGGACTATAGCAGTATGTTAGACAGGACTATAGCAGTAGACAGGACTATAGCAGTATGTTAGACAGGACTATAGCAGTAGACAGGACTATAGCAGTAGACAGGACTATAGCAGTAGACAGGACTATAGCAGTATGTTAGACAGGACTATAGCAGTAGACAGGACTATAGCAGTATGTTAGACAGGACTATAGCAGTAGACAGGACTATAGCAGTATGTTAGACAGGACTATAGCAGTAGACAGGACTATAGCAGTATGTTAGACAGGACTATAGCAGTAGACAGGACTATAGCAGTAGACAGGACTATAGCAGTATGTTAGACAGGACTATAGCAGTAGACAGGACTATAGCAGTAGACAGGACCATAGCAGTAGACAGGACTATAGCAGTAGACAGGACTATAGCAGTAGACAGGACTATAGCAGTATGTTAGACAGGACTATAGCAGTAGACAGGACTATAGCAGTATGTTAGACAGGACTATAGCAGTAGACAGGACTATAGCAGTATGTTAGACAGGACTATAGCAGTAGACAGGACTATAGCAGTAGACAGGACTATAGCAGTATGTTAGACAGGACTATAGCAGTAGACAGGACTATAGCAGTAGACAGGACTATAGCAGTATGTTAGACAGGACTATAGCAGTATGTTAGACAGGACTATAGCAGTAGACAGGACTATAGCAGTATGTTAGACAGGACTATAGCAGTATGTTAGACAGGACTATAGCAGTATGTTAGACAGGACTATAGCAGTAGACAGGACTATAGCAGTAGACAGGACCATAGCAGTATGTTAGACACAGGACTATAGCAGTAGACAGGACTATAGCAGTATGTTAGACACAGGACTATAGCAGTATGTTAGACAGGACTATAGCAGTAGACAGGACTATAGCAGTATGTCAGACAGGACTATAGCAGTAGACAGGACTATAGCAGCAGACAGGACTATAGCAGAAGACAGGACTATAGCAGAAGACAGGACTATAGCAGAAGACAGGACTATAGCAGTAGACAGGACTATAGCAGTATGTTAGACAGGACTATAGCAGTAGACAGGACTATAGCAGTATGTTAGACAGGACTATAGCAGTAGACAGGACTATAGCAGAAGACAGGACTATAGCAGCAGACAGGACTATAGCAGTAGACAGGACTATAGCAGTATGTTAGACAGGACTATAGCAGTATGTTAGACAGGACTATAGCAGTAGACAGGACTATAGCAGTAGACAGGACTATAGCAGTAGACAGGACTATAGCAGTAGACAGGACTATAGCAGTAGACAGGACTATAGCAGTAGACATGACTATAGCAGTAGACAGGACTATAGCAGTAGACAGGACTATAGCAGCAGACAGGACTATAGCAGTAGACAGGACTATAGCAGTATGTTAGACAGGACTATAGCAGTAGACAGGACTATAGCAGAAGACAGGACTATAGCAGCAGACAGGACTATAGCAGTAGACAGGACTATAGCAGTATGTTAGACAGGACTATAGCAGTATGTTAGACAGGACTATAGCAGTAGACAGGACTATAGCAGTAGACAGGACTATAGCAGTAGACAGGACTATAGCAGTAGACAGGACTATAGCAGTATGTTAGACAGGACTATAGCAGTAGACAGGACTATAGCAGTAGACAGGACTATAGCAGTAGACAGGACTATAGCAGTAGACAGGACTATAGCAGTAGACAGGACTATAGCAGTATGTTAGACAGGACTATAGCAGTAGACAGGACTATAGCAGTAGACAGGACTATAGCAGTAGACAGGACTATAGCAGTAGACAGGACTATAGCAGTAGACAGGACTATAGCAGTAGACAGGACTATAGCAGTAGACAGGACTATAGCAGCAGACAGGACTATAGCAGCAGACAGGACTATAGCAGCAGACAGGACTATAGCAGTAGACAGGACTATAGCAGTATGTTAGACAGGACTATAGCAGTAGACAGGACTATAGCAATATGTTAGACAGGACTATAGCAGTAGACAGGACTATAGCAGTAGACAGGACTATAGCAGTAGACAGGACTATAGCAGTATGTTAGACAGGACTATAGCAGTAGACAGGACTATAGCAGTAGACAGGACTATAGCAGTAGACAGGACTATAGCAGTATGTTAGACAGGACTATAGCAGTAGACAGGACTATAGCAGTATGTTAGACAGGACTATAGCAGTATGTTAGACAGGACTATAGCAGTAGACAGGACTATAGCAGTATGTTAGACAGGACTATAGCAGTATGTTAGACAGGACTATAGCAGTATGTTAGACAGGACTATAGCAGTATGTTAGACAGGACTATAGCAGTAGACAGGACTATAGCAGTAGACAGGACTATAGCAGTATGTTAGACAGGACTATAGCAGTAGACAGGACTATAGCAGTAGACAGGACTATAGCAGTAGACAGGACTATAGCAGTATGTTAGACAGGACTATAGCAGTAGACAGGACTATAGCAGTATGTTAGACAGGACTATAGCAGTAGACAGGACTATAGCAGTAGACAGGACTATAGCAGTTAGACAGGACTATAGCAGTAGACAGGACTATAGCAGTAGACAGGACTATAGCAGTAGACAGGACTATAGCAGTATGTTAGACAGGACTATAGCAGTAGACAGGACTATAGCAGTAGACAGGACTATAGCAGTAGACAGGACTATAGCAGTGCGTGACTGTTCCCAGTCCAGTGTAGTGGTCCTATCCTCTCTGCTCCGTTCTGGCCCAAAGTGGTTCGTCTGGGCCCTGGAATGTGTTTGGCAGCTCAGCTCAGCCAGTCACCAGGCTAATGATTAACAAGGAGCCATTTGTCCCTAGCCTGGCTGCTCTGCTCACTGCTCAACAGATCAGGAGCTCTGCTCTCTCTCTCCCTCCCTCCCTCCCCAACAATGACGTCCAACAGGTCAGACCCCCCCCCGCCTCCCTCCCCCCCCTCCCTGCCCTACTAAACAATAGGTTTGTTTCTAAATGCCCTGCTATTCTTTCCCAGTGGGATCTGTAGCGTAGCGGCTCGGCCCACAGACTGGAGTCATGAGACTGTCCTGCTGTTGCTGCTTTAGTCTATATCCCAAATGGCACCCTATTCCGTATATAGTGCACTACTTTAGACCAGGGCCTATAGGGCCCATAGTGCACTATGTAGGGAATAAGGTGCAATTTGGGACCTGGCTCCATTCTGTTCCTGGTCTGGTCACTGTGAGATACAAACAGCAGTCTGAATGGACATCAATGCTACTCCTCTTCTGATGAGCTTCAGTGCTAAACAGATGAATGATTGTGGGTTTTAAGAGCTACTCTGAAATACTAATGTGTGGATGAATGAGATGCCAGTATGTATGTACCTCCAGTATCCCGTCTTCGGGGAGGTCAGTGCAGTGGACAGCGTTCTGTACTTTGGTTTTACCATACAGCGCTCTTAACGAGTCGGGACGAAGATGACGAGCAATCTCCTGGGAAAGAGGAAAAATACATTTGTTAGCATTAATAGGAATGAACCGAATGTTTCCGTAAACATGGAGGGGGTTCATGTCGAGATGACTGAAATTAGAGGGACTATGCCAACGTCGAGACATTTCAAGTCCAATTAAGGCCAAATGTAATGTTTCTTCTTCCTCTCTTTTATGCTGTTTGTTCATTTGATCAGAGGAACACTAGCCAGGGATGGTTCCCCCCCCAGTACGATTCAGTCTAGTTAATATCAGAGGAACACTAGCCGGGGATGGTTCCCCCCCAGTACGATTCAGTCTAGTTAATATCAGAGGAACACTAGCCAGGGATGGTTCCCTAGTTAATATCAGAGAACACTACGGGGATTCAGTCTAGTTAATATCAGAGGAACACTAGCCAGGGATGGTTCCCCCCAGTACGATTCAGTCTAGTTAATATCAGAGGAACACTAGCCAGGGATGGTTCCCCCCCAGTACGATTCAGTCTAGTTAATATCAGAGGAACACTAGCCAGGGATGGTTCCCCCCAGTACGATTCAGTCTAGTTAATATCAGAGGAACACTAGCCAGGGATGGTTCCCCCCAGTACGATTCAGTCTAGTTAATATCAGAGGAACACTAGCCAGGGATGGTTCCCCCCCAGTACGATTCAGTCTAGTTAATATCAGAGGAACACTAGCCAGGGATGGTTCCCCCCAGTACGATTCAGTCTAGTTAATATCAGAGGAACACTAGCCAGGGATGGTTCCCCCCCAGTACGATTCAGTCTAGTTAATATCAGAGGAACACTAGCCAGGGATGGTTCCCCCAGTACGATTCAGTCTAGTTAATATCAGAGGAACACTAGCCAGGGATGGTTCCCCCCCCAGTAATACGATTCAGTCTAGTTAATATCAGTGGAACACTAGCCAGGGATGGTTCCCCCAGTACGATTCAGTCTAGTTAATATCAGAGGAACACTAGCCAGGGATGGTTCCCCCAGTACGATTCAGTCTAGTTAATATCAGAGGAACACTAGCCAGGGATGGTTCCCCCCAGTACGATTCAGTCTAGTTAATATCAGAGGAACACTAGCCAGGGATGATTCCCCCAGTACGATTCAGTCTAGTTAATATCAGAGGAACACTAGCCAGGGATGGTCCCCCCAGTACGATTCAGTCTAGTTAATATCAGAGGAACACTAGCCAGGGATGGTTCCCCCAGTACGATTCAGTCTAGTTAATATCAGAGGAACACTAGCCAGGGATGGTTCCCCCCCAGTACGATTCAGTCTAGTTAATATCAGAGGAACACTAGCCAGGGATGGTTCCCCCCCAGAGGAACACTAGCCGATTCAGTCTAGTTAATATCAGAGGAACACTAGCCAGGGATGGTTTCCCCAGTACGATTCAGTCTAGTTAATATCAGAGGAACACTAGCCAGGGATGGTTCCCCCCCAGTACGATTCAGTCTAGTTAATATCAGAGGAACACTAGCCAGGGATGGTTCCCCCCCAGTACGATTCAGTCTAGTTAATATCAGAGGAACACTAGCCAGGGATGGTTCCCCCCCCCAGTACGATTCAGTCTAGTTAATATCAGAGGAACACTAGCCAGGGATGGTTCCCCCCCAGTACGATTCAGTCTAGTTAATATCAGAGGAACACTAGCCAGGGATGGTTCCCCCAGTACGATTCAGTCTAGTTAATATCAGAGGAACACTAGCCAGGGATGGTTCCCCCCCAGTACGATTCAGTCTAGTTAATATCAGAGGAACACTAGCCAGGGATGGTTCCCCCCCAGTACGATTCAGTCTAGTTAATATCAGAGGAACACTAGCCAGGGATGGTTCCCCCCCAGTACGATTCAGTCTAGTTAATATCAGAGGAACACTAGCCAGGGATGGTTCCCCCCCAGTACGATTCAGTCTAGTTAATATCAGAGGAACACTAGCCAGGGATGGTTCAGTCTAGTTAATTCAAACACAACCAGTAATCTGCTCTTCTTCTTTCAGAAGAGACAAGAAAAAAAGCTGCAATAGTACTGTTTGTCCATCTGGAGATGCCATAGCCAGTATACACTTCCTCAAAATAGTCAGAATTAATCCAAGACAACTCAATAAATCTGTCATTTATTTAGACTTTTTTTTTTTTGCCAAAGATCTTAGTTGCGCAATTTTGCATCTGACTAAGATGTTTGGTGCAGTATTCCTCAAGTTAAAAAATATGCATTAAAACGATGATTCTTTTGTTGAATGATAACAAACACTTAATTGAAGAATCCCTGCTGTTGACCAATCACGAAGGAGCGTAGATTTCGGCTTGCCTCCAGATTTTTTTCTCTCTTCACGAACAGACAAAAAAAAAAAAAAAAAACGTCACAAAATGTCTTCATAATTTGTCACGAACTGTTCCAAACTATTTCAGATGGGAAGCACATGCAGACCTTAACAAAGAGAGAAAGCACTGCCAATGAGCGACAACATGCTTTACATTCTGACGGTTTGCTCTCACTCAAAAGACAGGAACCAGTGCTCCCGAGTGGCTCAGCGATCTAAGGCACTGCATTTCAGTGCAAGAGGTGTCACTGCACTCCCTGGTTCCAGGCTACATCACATCCGGATGAGATTGCTGTCTGGGTTTGGCCGGGGTAGGCCGTCATTGTAAATAAGAATTTGTTCTTTATTAACTGACTTGCCTGGTTAAATAATAATTCTCTGCAGATCTGTCAGGTTAGATGGGGAGCGTCGCTGCACAGCTATTTTCAGGTCTCTACAGAGATGTTTGATCGGGTTTAAGTCCGGGCTCTGGCTGGGCCATTCAGAGACTTGTCCCGAAGCCACTCCTGCGTTGCCATGGCTGTGTGCTTAGGGTCGTTGTCCTGTTGGAAGGTGAACCTTCGCCCCAGTCTGAGGTCCTGCGCGCTCTGGAGCAGGTTTTCATCAGGGATCTCTCTGTACTTTGCAACATGAATCTTTCCCTCAATCTTGAGTAGTCTCTCAGTACCTACCGCTGAAAAACATCCCCACAGCATGATGCTGCCACCACCATGCTTCACCTTAGGGATGGTGCCAGGTTTCCTCCAGACGCGACGCTTGGCATTCAAGCCAAAGAGTTCAATCAGACCAGAGAATCTTGTTTCTCATGGTCTGAGAGTCTTTAGGTGCCTTTCGGCAAACTCCAAGAAGGCTGTCATGTGCCGTTTACTGAGGAGTGACATCCATCTGGCCAGTCTAACATAAAGGCCTGATTGGTGGAGTTCTGCAGAGATGGCTCTCCTTCTGGAACACTGGAGCTCTGACAGAGTGAAGTTCGGGTTCTTGGTCACCTCCCTGACCAAGGCCCCTCTTCCCCTGACTGCTCAGTTTGGCTGGGCGGCCAGTTCTAGGAAGAGTCTTGGTGGTTCCAAACTTCGGAGGCTACTGTCTTCTTGGGGACCTTCAATGCTGCAGACATTTTAGTGTGAGGGAGATGAACCCTCCGTGGGTTTTAGTGTGAGGGAAATGAACCCTCCGTGGGTTTTAGTGTGAGGGAGATGAACCCTCCGTGGGTTGTAGTGTGAGGGAGATGAACCCTCCATGGGTTTTCGTGTGAGGGAGATGAACCCTCCATGAGTTTTAGTGTGAGGGAGATGAACCTTCTGTGGGTTTTAGTGTGAGGGAAATGAACCCTCCGTGGGTTTTAGTGTGAGGGAGATGAACCCTCCGTGGGTTTTAGTGTGAGGGAGATGAACCCTCCGTGGGTTTTAGTGTGAGGGAGATGAACCCTCCGTGGGTTTTAGTGTGAGGGAGCTGAACCCTCCGTGGGTTTTAGTGTGAGGGAGCTGAACCCTCCGTGGGTTTTAGTGTGAGGGAGCTGAACCCTCCGTGGGTTTTAGTGTGAGGGAGATGAACCCTCCGTGGGTTTTAGTGTGAGGGAGATGACCCCTCCGTGGGTTTTAGTGTGAGGGAGATGAATCCTCCGTGGGTTTTAGCGTGAGGGAGATGAACCCTCCGTGGGTTTTAGCGTGAGGGAGATGAACCTTCCGTGGGTTTTAGGGTGAGGGAGATGAACCCTCCGTGGGTTGTAGCGTGAGGGAGATGAACCTTCCGTGGGTTTTAGGGTGAGGGAGATGAACCCTCCGTGGGTTGTAGCGTGAGGGAGATGACCCCTCCGTGGGTTTTAGTGTGAGGGAGATGAACCCTCCGTGGGTTTTAGTGTGAGGGAGATGAACCCTCCGTGGGTTTTAGTGTGAGGGAGATGAACCCTCCATGGGTTTTAGTGTGAGGGAGATGACCCCTCCGTGGGTTTTAGTGTGAGGGAGATGAACCCTCCGTGGGTTTTAGTGTGAGGGAGATGAACCCTCCGTGGGTTTTAGTGTGAGGGAGATGAACCCTCCGTGGGTTTTAGGGTGAGGGAGATGAACCCTCCGTGGGTTTTAGTGTGAGGGAGATGAACCCTCCGTGGGTTTTAGTGTGAGGGAGATGAACCCTCCGTGGGTTTTAGTGTGAGGGAGATGAACCCTCCGTGAGTTTTAGTGTGAGGGAGATGAACCCTCCGTGGGTTGTAGTGTGAGGGAGATGAACCCTCCGTGGGTAACGACAGGATAGTGAGAAATGTTACAGTGACCTTGCCTTGGATGCTGGAGCCTGCTGGATGCTGGAGCCTGCCAAGCTTGCTGGATGCTGGATAATGGAGCCTGCCTAGCCTGCTGGATGCTGGCGCCTGCTGGATGCTGGCACCTGCTGGATGCTGGAGCCTGCTGGATGCTGGCACCTGCCGGATGCTGGAGCCTGCCTAGCCTGCTATTTACCAACTGCCTTCCATATTGGCTGCATGGAGCTCGAGCCCAGGAGAGCAGAAGGGAGGGAGAGAGGAGAGCGAGAGGAGCACGGGAGAGAGAGAGAGGAGAGCGGGAGAGAGAGAGGAGAGAGAGAGAGAGAGAGAGAGAGAGAGAGAGAGAGAGAGAGAGAGAAAGAGAGAGAGGAGAGAGAGAGAGAGAGAGGAGAGCGGGAGAGAGAGAGAGAGGAGAGCGGGAGAGAGAGAGAGGAGAGCGAGAGAGAGGAGAGCGGGAGAGAGAGAGAGAGGAGAGAGAGGAGAGCGGGAGAGAGGAGAGCGGGAGAGAGAGAGAGAGGGAGAGAGAGGAGAGCGGGGAGAGAGAGAGAGAGGAGAGCGGGAGAGAGAGAGAGAGGAGAGAGAGGAGAGAGAGGAGAGCGGGAGAGAGGAGAGCGGGTGAGAGAGAGAGAGAGAGGAGAGCGGGAGAGAGAGGAGAGCGAGAGAGAGAGAGAGAGAGGAGAGCAGGAGAGAGAGAGAGAGGAGAGTGGGAAATTCGGGGGGAGATTTTCCCAGAGCTGAAATAATTCCTGCCCAAAGTGGGCTCTCTGTAATTGCATTAGTTACCCACAAGTGACCTGGCAGTCGGAGAGCTTAATTTAATTTTAATGAGCCCAACGGAGCGCTAAAACCCTTGTTCTCACAACCATTAGCCTTGGTTGAGAATAATCAGCCTGGACTGAGAGAAAGTTGCTTCAGAGCAAGCTAGGCTATCTCATAATACTGCAGGGTGCTACGGAGCTCATACCAGACACGGTTGGATCCTATTTGGAAAAATAACCTTTAGATATGAGGCTTGATCTTTGTTTTGGACAGATTCTGACTGTACCTCTCTACCTCTCTGTCTGTTTCCTGACAGTCTGACATCACTTTAACCCTCTTAAGCCCTGACCCCTATAAATAATTGTAACCTTGATGGACACTGTCAATGATGTCACCTAGCTGCCCTGCACGGAGGGACAGAGACAAATCCTACTTCCTCCCTTTCTTCCTGCTCCATCTCTGTATGTGTTGTACCCATGCCAGTAGACCAATAGACGGCTGGTCTTATCTGCTAGAAGACACACTTCTAAAATGCAACGAAACCGTCTGTCTCTCTGCTCTAATCGTGTAAAACCTATGAAACCCAATCCTACTTTTGTTTCCATATTAAACCATGAATGATGCTGTAAATGGTGCTTCCTTTCAGAACCCAGGGACTTCCTGCCTCTATTTAACTGGCCTACGAACTGATTTCTGGTGCTTCCTTTCAGAACCGAGGGACTTCCTGCCTCTATTTAACTGGCCTACGAACTGACTTCTGGTGCTTCCTTTCAGAACCCAGGGACTTCCTGCCTCTATTTAACTGGCCTACGAACTGACTTCTGGATTCAGTCCACCTTTACAATTTAAACAGAACAGCATTTCTGGTGAAAGAGAGATGGTTAAAGTTTCTCTGTAGGAGATGTTTTGTTGTACAGTACTAACGTGCATTGGCCCATGAAATGACCACTCAAAACAGTCTCATGGACTGCATCCCAAATGGCACCCTATTCCCAATATAGTGCACTACTTTAGACCAGAGCCCTATTCCCCGGCAGGGTAGCCTAGTGGTTAGAGCGTTGGACGAGTAACCGGAAGGTTGCAAGTTCAAACCCCCGAGCTGACAAGGTACAAATCTGTCGTTCTGCCCCTGAACAGGCAGTTAACCCACTGTTCCCAGGCCGTCATTGAAAATAACAATTTGTTCTTAACTGACTTGCCTAGTTAAATAAAGGTTAAATTAAATAAAATAAAATATAGTGCACTACTTTAGACCAGAGCCCAATTCCCTCCTATATAGTGCACTACTTTAGACCAGAGCCCTATTCCCTATATAGTCCACTCCTTTAGACCAGAGCCCTATTCCCTATATAGTGCACTCCTTTAGACCAGAGCCTATTCCCTATATAGTGCACTCCTTTGGACCAGAGCCCTATTCCCTATATAGTGCACTACCTTAGACCAGAGCCCTATTCCCTATATAGTGCACTCCTTTAGACCAGAGCTCTATTCCCTATATAGTGCACTCCTTTAGACCAGAGCCTATTCCCTATATAGTGCACTCCTTTAGACCAGAGCCCTATTCCCTATATAGTGCACTGCTTTAGACCAGAGCCCTATTCCCTATGTAGTGCACTACTATAGACCAGAGCCTATTCCCTACATAGTGCACTACTATAGACCAGAGCCCTATTCCCTATATAGTGCACTACTTTAGACCAGAGCCCTTTTCCCAATATAGTGCACTACTTTAGATCAGAGCCCTATTCCCTATATAGTGCACTACTTTAGACCAGAGCCCTATTCCCTATATAGTGCACTCCTTTAGACCAGAGCCCTATTCCCTATGTAGTGCACTACTATAGACCAGAGCCCTATTCCCTATATAGTGCACTGCTTTAGACCAGAGCCCTATTCCCTATGTAGTGCACAACTATAGACCAGAGCCCTATTCCCTATATAGTGCACTACTATAGACCAGAGCCCTATGGGTCTTAGTGCACTACTTTAGACCAGAGCCCTATGGGTCTTAGTGCACTACTTTAGACCAGAGCCCTATTCCCTACATAGTACACTACTTTAGACCAGAGCCCTATTCCCTATATAGTGCACTGCTTTAGACCAGAGCCCTATTCCCTATATAGTGCACAGCTTTAGACCAGATCCCTATTCCCTATGTAGTGCACTACTATAGACCAGAGCCCTATTCCCTATATAGTGCACTGCTTTAGACCAGAGCCCTATTCCCTATGTAGTGCACAACTATAGACCAGAGCCCTATTCCCTATATAGTGCACTACTATAGACCAGGGCCCAATTCCCTATATAGTGCACTACTTTAGACCAGAGCCCTATTCCCTATATAGTGCACTACTTTAGACCAGAGCCCTATTCCCTATATAGTGCACTACTATAGACCAGAGCCCTATTCCCTATATAGTGCACTACTTTAGACCAGAGCCCTATTACATATATAGTGCACTACTTTAGACCAGAGCCCTATTCCCTATATAGTGCACTACTATAGACCAGGGCCCTATTCCCTATATAGTGCACTGCTTTAGACCAGAGCCCTATTCCCTATGTAGTGCACAACTATAGACCAGAGCCCTATTCCCTATATAGTGCACTACTATAGACCAGAGCCCTATGGGTCTTAGTGCACTACTTTAGACCAGAGCCCTATGGGTCTTAGTGCACTACTTTAGACCAGAGCCCTATTCCCTACATAGTACACTACTTTAGACCAGAGCCCTATTCCCTATATAGTGCACTGCTTTAGACCAGAGCCCTATTCCCTATATAGTGCACAGCTTTAGACCAGAGCCCTATTCCCTATGTAGTGCACTACTATAGACCAGAGCCCTATTCCCTATATAGTGCACTGCTTTAGACCAGAGCCCTATTCCTATGTAGTGCACAACTATAGACCAGAGCCCTATTCCCTATATAGTGCACTACTATAGACCAGAGCCCTATGGGTCTTAGTGACCTATGGGTCTTAGTGCACTACTTTAGACCAGAGCCCCTATTCCCTATATAGTACACTACTTTAGACCAGAGCCCTATTCCTATGGGCACTACTATAGACCAGTGCCCTATTCCTATATAGTGCACTACTTTAGACCAGAGCCCTATTCCCTATATAGTGCACTACTATAGACCAGAGCCCTATTCCTATTAGTGCACTACTTTAGACCAGAGCCCTATTCCTATATAGTGCACTACTATAGACCAGAGCCCTATTCCCTATATAGTGCACTACTTTAGACCAGAGCCCTATTCCCTACCATAGTGCACAACTACTATAGACCAGAGCACCTAGACCAGAGCCCTATTCCTATATAGTGCACTACCCTATTCCCTATATAGTGCACTACTATAGACCAGAGCCCTATTCCCTACTTTAGACCAGATATGGGTCTTAGTGCACTACTTTAGACCAGAGCCCTATTCCCTACATAGTACACTACTTTAGACCAGAGCCCTATTCCTATATAGTGCACTACTTTAGACCAGAGCCCTATTCCCTATATAGTGCACAGCTTTAGACCAGAGCCCTATTCCCTATGTAGTGCACTACTATAGACCAGAGCCCTATTCCCTATATAGTGCACTACTTAGTGACTATAGACCAGAGCCCTATTCCTATATAGTGCACTACTATAGACCAGAGCCCTATTCCCTCATAGTGCACTACTTTAGACCAGAGCCCTATGGGTCTATTCCCTAGACCAGAGCCCTATATAGTGCACTACTTTAGACCAGAGCCCTATTCCCTATATAGTGCACTACTATAGACCAGAGCCCTATTACCTATATAGTGCACTACTTTAGACCAGAGCCCTATTCCCTATATAGTGCACTACTATAGACCAGAGACCAGAGCCCTATTCCCTATATAGTGCACTACTATAGACCAGAGCCCTATTCCCTACATAGTGCACTACTTTAGACCAGAGCCCTATTCCTATATAGTGCACTACTTTAGACCAGAGCCCCTATTACTACTATAGACCAGAGCCCCATTCCCTAGACCAGAGCCCTACTACATACTACTATAGACCAGAGCCCTATTCCCTATATAGTGGTACTACTATAGACCAGAGCCCATTCCTATATAGTGCACTACTATAGACCAGAGCCCTATTCCCTATATAGTGCACTACTATAGACCAGAGCCCTATTCCCTATATAGTGCACTACTATAGACCAGAGCCCTATTCCCTATATAGTGCACTACTATAGACCAGAGCCCTATTCCCTATATAGTGCACTACTATAGACCAGAGCCCTATTCCCTATATAGTGCACTACTATAGATCAGAGCCCTATTCCTACATAGTGCACTACTATAGACCAGGGCCCTATTCCCTACATAGTGCACTACTATAGACCAGAGCCCTATTCCCTACATAGTGTACTACTATAGACCAGAACCCTATTCCCTACATAGTGCACTACTATAGACCAGAGCCCTATTCCCTACATAGTGCACTACTATAGACCAGAGCCCTATTCCCTATATAGTGCACTACTATAGACCAGAGCCCTATTCCCTACATAGTGCACTACTATAGACCAGAGCCCTATATAGAGCACTACTATAGACCAGAGCCCTATTCCCTACATAGTGCACTAATTTAAACCAGAGCCCTATTCCCTACATAGTGCACTACTTTAGACCTGAGCCCTATTCCCTATATGTGCTACTATAGACCAGAGCCCTATTCCCTATATAGTGCACTACTTTGGGCAGCCATGGATGTTCTAATGATGTAAGAGCATGACGGGAATCACCCCAGAGCTCACTGCCATGGTTACCACCACCTCTAGTGTCTCTCTATCTCGCTATCTCTCGTCTCCATCTGTCTCTTAATTCAATTCATGGGGCTTTATTACCATGGGAAACATGTGTTAACGTTGCCAAAGCAAGTGAAGTAGATAATATACAAAAGTGGAATAAACAATAAAAATTAACAGTAAAAATTACACTCACAGAAGTTCCAAAAGAACAAATGTCATATTATGTCTATATACAGTGTTGTAAGAATGTACAAATGGCTAAAGTACAAAAGGGAAAATAAATAAACATAAATATGGGTTGTATTTACAGTGGTGTTTGTTCTTCACTGGTTGCCCTTTTCTCGTGGCAACAGGTCACACATCTTTATTTGTTTATTAAAATGTGATTTGTTATTTAATTCTTTGTGGATCTGTGTAATCTGAGGGAAATATGTGTCTCTAACATGGTCATACATTGGGCAGGAGGTTAGGAAGTGCAGCTCAGTTTCCACCTCATTTTGTCTTCTCTTGAGAGCCAGGTCTGCCTACGGTGGCATCTCTCAATAGCAAGGTTATGCTCAATGAGTCTGTACATCTCTCTCTTCCGTCTCCATCTGTCTCTCTCTCCCCTGTCTCCATCTGTCTCTCTCCCCTGTCTCCATCTGTCTCTCTCCCCGTCTCCATCTGTCTCTCTCCCCGTCTCCATCTGTCTCTCTCCCCGTCTCCATCTGTCTCTCTCCCCGTCTCCACCTGTCTCTCTCCCCTGTCTCCATCTGTCTCTCTACCCTGTCTCCACCTGTCTCTCTCCCCTGTCTCCATCTGTCTCTCTCCCCTGTCTCCATCTGTCTCTCTCCCCTGTCTCCATCTGTCTCTCTCTCCGTCTCCATCTGTCTCTCTCCCCGTCTCCATCTGTCTCTCTCCCCGTCTCCATCTGTCTCTCTCCCCGTCTCCATCTGTCTCTCTCCCCTGTCTCCATCTGTCTCTCTCCCCTGTCTCCATCTGTCTCTCTCCCCTGTCTCCATCTGTCTCTCTCTCCGTCTCCATCTGTCTCTCTCCCCGTCTCCATCTGTCTCTCTCCCCTGTCTCCATCTGTCTCTCTACCCTGTCTCCACCTGTATCTCTCCCCTGTCTCCATCTGTCTCTCTCCCCTGTCTCCATCTGTCTCTCTCCCCTGTCTCCATCTGTCTCTCTCTCCGTCTCCATCTGTCTCTCTCCCCGTCTCCATCTGTCTCTCTCCCCGTCTCCATCTGTCTCTCTACCCTGTCTCCACCTGTCTCTCTCCCCTGTCTCCATCTGTCTCTCTCCCCTGTCTCCATCTGTCTCTCTCCCCTGTCTCCATCTGTCTCTCTCTCCGTCTCCATCTGTTTCTCTCCCCGTCTCCATCTGTCTCTCTCCCCGTCTCCATCTGTCTCTCTCCCCGTCTCCATCTGTCTCTCTCCCCTGTCTCCATCTGTCTCTCTCCCCGTCTCCATCTGTCTCTCTCCCCGTCTCCATCTGTCTCTCTCCCATGTCTCCATCTGTCTCTCTCCCCGTCTCCATCTGTCTCTCTCCCTGTCTCCATCTGTCTCTCTCCCATGTCTCCATCTGTCTCTCTCCCCGTCTCCATCTGTCTCTCTCCCCGTCTCCATCTGTCTCTCTCCCCGTCTCCATCTGTCTCTCTCCCATGTCTCCATCTGTCTCTCTCCCCGTCTCCATCTGTCTCTCTCCCCGTCTCCATCTGTCTCTCTCCCCGTCTCCATCTGTCTCTCTCCCCGTCTCCATCTGTCTCTTTCCCCGTCTCCATCTGTCTCTCTCCCATGTCTCCATCTGTCTCTCTCCCCGTCTCCATCTGTCTCTCTCCCCTGTCTCCATCTGTCTCTCTCCCATGTCTCCATCTGTCTCTCTCCCCGTCTCCATCTGTCTCTCTCCCCGTCTCCATCTGTCTCTCTCCCATGTCTCCATCTGTCTCTCTCCCCGTCTCCATCTGTCTCTCTCCCCGTCTCCATCTGTCTCTCTCCCATGTCTCCATCTGTCTCTCTCCCATGTCTCCATCTGTCTCTCTCCCCGTCTCCATCTGTCTCTCTCCCCGTCTCTATCTGTCTCTCTCCCCGTCTCCATCTGTCTCTCTCCCCGTCTCCATCTGTCTCTCTCCCCGTCTCCATCTGTCTCTCTCCCCGTCTCCATCTGTCTCTCTCCCCGTCTCCATCTGTCTCTCTCCCCGTCTCCATCTGTCTCTCTCCCCGTCTCCATCTGTCTCTCTCCCCGTCTCCATCTGTCTCTCTCCCCGTCTCCATCTGTCTCTCTCCCCCGTCTCCATCTGTCTCTCTCCCCGTCTCCATCTGTCTCTCTCCCCGTCTCCATCTGTCTCTCTCTCCCAGTCTCCATCTGTCTCTCTCTCCCTGTCTCCATCTGTCTCTCTCCCCGTCTCCATCTGTCTCTCTCCCCGTCTCCATCTGTCTCTCTCCCCGTCTCCATCTGTCTCTCTCCCCGTCTCCATCTGTCTCTCTCCCCGTCTCCATCTGTCTCTCTCCCCGTCTCCATCTGTCTCTCTCCCCGTCTCCATCTGTCTCTCTCCCCGTCTCCATCTGTCTCTCTCCCAGTCTCCACCTGTCTCTCTCCCCATCTCCATCTGTCTCTCTCCCCTGTCTCCATCTGTCTCTCTCCCCGTCTCCATCTGTCTCTCTCCCCGTCTCTATCTGTCTCTCTCCCCGTCTCCATCTGTCTCTCTCCCCGTCTCCATCTGTCTCTCTCCCCGTCTCCATCTGTCTCTCTCCCCGTCTCCATCTGTCTCTCTCCCCGTCTCCATCTGTCTCTCTCCCCGTCTCCATCTGTCTCTCTCCCCTGTCTCCATCTGTCTCTCTCCCCGTCTCCATCTGTCTCTCTCCCCTGTCTCCATCTGTCTCTCTCCCCTGTCTCCATCTGTCTCTCTCCCCGTCTCCATCTGTCTCTCTCTCCCCGTCTCCATCTGTCTCTCCCCCCGTCTCCATCTGTCTCTCTCCCCGTCTCCATCTGTCTCTCTCTCCCCGTCTCCATCTGTCTCTCTCCCCGTCTCCATCTGTCTCTCTCCCCGTCTCCATCTGTCTCTCTCCCCTGTCTCCATCTGTCTCTCTCCCCGTCTCCATCTGTCTCTCTCCCCGTCTCCATCTGTCTCTCTCTCCCAGTCTCCATCTGTCTCTCTCTCCCAGTCTCCATCTGTCTCTCTCCCCGTCTCCATCTGTCTCTCTCCCCGTCTCCATCTGTCTCTCTCCCAGTCTCCATCTGTCTCTCTCCCATGTCTCCATCTGTCTCTCTCCCCGTCTCCATCTGTCTCTCTCCCCGTCTCCATCTGTCTCTCCCCCCGTCTCCATCTGTCTCTCTCCCCGTCTCCATCTGTCTCTCTCCCCGTCTCCATCTGTCTCTCTCCCCGTCTCCATCTGTCTCTCTCCCCGTCTCCATCTGTCTCTCTCCCCGTCTCCATCTGTCTCTCTCCCATGTCTCCATCTGTCTCTCTCCCCGTCTCCATCTGTCTCTCTCCCCTGTCTCCATCTGTCTCTCTCCCATGTCTCCATCTGTCTCTCTCCCCGTCTCCATCTGTCTCTCTCCCCGTCTCCATCTGTCTCTCTCCCCTGTCTCCATCTGTCTCTCTCCCATGTCTCCATCTGTCTCTCTCCCCCCCGTCTCCATCTGTCTCTCTCCCCGTCTCCATCTGTCTCTCTCCCCGTCTCCATCTGTCTCTCTCCCCGTCTCCATCTGTCTCTCTCCCCGTCTCCATCTGTCTCTCTCCCCGTCTCCATCTGTCTCTCTCCCATGTCTCCATCTGTCTCTCTCCCCGTCTCCATCTGTCTCTCTCCCCGTCTCCATCTGTCTCTCTCCCCGTCTCCATCTGTCTCTCTCTCCCCCGTCTCCATCTGTCTCTCTCCCCGTCTCCATCTGTCTCTCTCCCCGTCTCCATCTGTCTCTCTCTCCCAGTCTCCATCTGTCTCTCTCCCCGTCTCCATCTGTCTCTCTCTCCCAGTCTCCATCTGTCTCTCTCCCATGTCTCCATCTGTCTCTCTCCCAGTCTCCATCTGTCTCTCTCCCAGTCTCCATCTGTCTCTCTCTCCCCCTCTCCCTCTGTCCCTCTCCCCGTCTCCACCTGTCTCTCTCCCCGTCTCCATCTGTCTCTCTCCCCGTCTCCATCTGTCTCTCTCCCCTGTCTCCATCTGTCTCTCTCCCCGTCTCCATCTGTCTCTCTCCCCGTCTCCACCTGTCTCTCTCCCCGTCTCCATCTGTCTCTCTCCCATGTCTCCATCTGTCTCTCTCCCCGTCTCCATCTGTCTCTCTCTCCCAGTCTCCATCTGTCTCTCTCCCCGTCTCCATCTGTCTCTCTCTCCCAGTCTCCATCTGTCTCTCTCCCCGTCTCTATCTGTCTCTCTCCCCTGTCTCCATCTGTCTCTCTCCCCGTCTCCATCTGTCTCTCTCTCCCAGTCTCCATCTGTCTCTCTCCCCGTCTCCATCTGTCTCTCTCTCCCAGTCTCCATCTGTCTCTCTCCCCTGTCTCCATCTGTCTCTCTCCCCTGTCTCCATCTGTCTCTCTCTCCCAGTCTCCATCTGTCTCTCTCCCCGTCTCCATCTGTCTCTCTCCCCGTCTCCATCTGTCTCTCTCCCGTCTCCATCTGTCTCTCTCCCCGTCTCCACCTGTCTCTCTCCCCGTCTCCATCTGTCTCTCTCCCCGTCTCCATCTGTCTCTCTCCCCGTCTCCATCTGTCTCTCTCCCCGTCTCCATCTGTCTCTCTCCCCGTCTCCATCTGTCTCTCTCCCCGTCTCTATCTGTCTCTCTCTCCGTCTCTATCTGTCTCTCTCCCCGTCTCCATCTGTCTCTCTCCCATGTCTCCATCTGTCTCTCCCCCGTCTCCATCTGTCTCTCTCCCCGTCTCCATCTGTCTCTCTCCCCGTCTCCATCTGTCTCTCTCCCCGTCTCCATCTGTCTCTCTCCCCGTCTCCATCTGTCTCTCTCCCCTGTCTCCATCTGTCTCTCTCCCCGTCTCCATCTGTCTCTCTCCCCGTCTCCATCTGTCTCTCTCCCCGTCTCCATCTGTCTCTCTCCCCGTCTCCACCTGTCTCTCTCCCCGTCTCCATCTGTCTCTCTCCCCGTCTCCATCTGTCTCTCTCCCTGTCTCCATCTGTCTCTCTCCCCGTCTCCATCTGTCTCTCTCCCCGTCTCCATCTGTCTCTCTCCCCCGTCTCCATCTGTCTCTCTCCCTGTCTCCATCTGTCTCTCTCCCCGTCTCCATCTGTCTCTCTCCCCGTCTCCATCTGTCTCTCTCCCCGTCTCCATCTGTCTCTCTCCCCGTCTCCATCTGTCTGTAATGGTAAGTAATGGTTAGAAATGGTTCGTAATGGTTCGTAATGGTTCAAAATGGTAAGTAATGGTTAGAAATGGTAAGTAATGGTTAGAAATGGTAAGTAATGGTTAGTAATGGTTAGTAATGGTCAGGAAGTGGTGGGGTATTAGATAACTACTGAAGCCATTTAGAGCAGGCAACTTAGATGGTGTTGATGGTAACATTATTAGACTGATGTAACATTACAGTTATGGAAATAAATGATGCTGCTGTCCAGGGAACCCTTAGTATGAGTCCCAAATGACCCCTATTCCCTACATAGTGCACTACTTTTGACCAGCGCCTTATGGTGTGCACTAATAAAGAAATAGTCTCATGTATCATCAGGAGGATGTTTTGATGAACTCGTGCCGTCTCCCAGGTAACAGGAAGAGAATCAGGGACTGTCTCATACAACACACACCACAATACAGAGACACCGCAGTGCAGAGACACCACAGTGCAGTGACACCACAGTAGAGTGACACCACAGTAGAGTGATACCACAGTGCAGTGACACCACAGTGCAGTGACACCACAGTAGTGGCACCATAGTGAAGTGACACCACAGTGCAGTGACACCACAGTGCAGTGACACCACAGTAGTGACACCACAGTGCAGTGACACCACAGTGCAGTGACACCACAGTGCAGTGACACCATAGTGAAGTGACACCACAGTGCAGTGACACCACAGTGCAGTGACACCACAGTGCAGTGACACCACAGTAGTGACACCACAGTGCAGTGACACCACAGTAGTGGCACCATAGTGAAGTGACACCACAGTGCAGTGACACCACAGTGCAGTGACACCACAGTAGTGACACCAGAGTAGAGTGACACCACAGTGCAGTGACACCACTGTGCAGTGACACCACAGTAGTGACACCACAGTAGTGTGACACCACAGTGCAGTGACACCACAGTTCAGTGACACCACAGTAGTGTGACACCACAGTGCAGTGACACCACAGCACAGTAGAGTGACACCACAGTAGAGTGACATTACAGTAGAGTGACACCACAGCGCAGAGACACCACAGTGCAGAAACCACAGTAGAGTGATACCACAGTAGAGTGATACCACAGTAGAGTGACACCACAGCACAGAGACACCACAGTGCAGAAACCACAGTAGAGTGATACCACAGTAGAGTGATACCACAGTAGAGTGACATCACAGTAGTGACACCACAGTAGAGTGACACCACAGTGCAGTGACACCACTGTGCAGTGACACCACAGTAGTGACACCACAGTAGTGTGACACCACAGTGCAGTGACACCACAGTTCAGTGACACCACAGTAGTGTGACACCACAGCGCAGAGACACCACAGTACAGTAGAGTGACACCACAGTAGAGTGATACCACAGTAGAGTGATACCACAGTAGAGTGACACCACAGCACAGAGACACCACAGTGCAGAAACCACAGTAGAGTGATACCACAGTAGAGTGATACCACAGTAGAGTGACATCACAGTAGTGACACCACAGTAGACACCACAGTAGAGTGACACCACAGTAGAGTGACACCACTGTGCAGTGACACCACAGTAGAGTGACACCACTGTGCAGTGACACCACAGTTCAGTGACACCACAGTAGTGACACCACAGTAGTGTGACACCACAGTGCAGCAACACCACAGTAGTGGCACCATAGTGAAGTGACACCACAGTTGAGTGACACCACAGCGCAGACACCCCAGGGCAGTGACACCACAGTAGAGTGATACCACAGTGCAGTGACACCAGAGTAGAGTGACACCACAGTGCAGTGACACCAGAGTAGAGTGACACCACAGTGCATTGACACCAGAGTAGAGTGACACCACAGTGCATTGACACCACAGTAGAGTGATACCACAGTAGTGACACCACAGTGCAGTGACACCAGAGTAGAGTGACACCACAGTGCATTGACACCACAGTAGAGTGATACCACAGTAGTGACACCACAGTGCAGTGACACCAGAGTAGAGTGACACCACAGTAGAGTGATACCACAGTAGAGTGACACCACAGCACAGAGACACCACAGTAGAGTGACACCACAGTAGACTTTAAACAATGCCACTTCTATATGTTTACATACCCTACTCATCTCATATGTATATACTGTACTCTATACCATCTATACTGTACTCTATACCATCTATACTGTACTCTATACCATCTATACTGTACTCTATACCATCTATACTGTACTCGATACCATCTATACTGTACTCTATACCATCTATACTGTACTCTATACCATCTATACTGTACTCGATACCATCTATACTGTACTCTATACCATCTATACTGTACTCTATACCATCTATACTGTACTCGATACCATCTATACTGTACTCGATACCATCTATACTGTACTCGATACCATCTATACTGTACTCTATACCATCTATACTGTACTCTATACCATATATACTGTACTCGATACCATCTACTGCATCTTGCCTATGCCGTTCTGTACCATCACTCATTCATATATCTTCATGTACATATTCTTTATCCCTTTACACTTGCGTGTATAAGGTAGTTGTTGTGGACTAGTTAGATTACTCGTTGGTTATTACTGCATTGTCGGAACTAGAAGCACAAGCATTTCGCTACACTCTCAATAGCATCTGCTAACCATGTGTATGTGACCAATAACATCTGCTAACCATGTGTATGTGACAAATCAAATTTAATTTGATTTAATATCAACTGGTTATATTATATCGTAGAACGCACTCTTCAAAAGGTTAAAAACCTCAGCAGTGATATATATATATATAAAATAATATATGCCATTTAGCAGACGCTTTTATCCAAAGCGACTTACAGTCATGTGTGCATACATTCTACGTATGGGTGGTCCCGGGAATCGAACCCACTACCCTGGCGTTACAAGCGCCATGCTCTACCAACTGTGCCACAGAAGTGTGGCCCTGGCTGTGCAACGTCATAGCCTTGTTTTGTTAATGTAGCAGACAAGATACTCTTATTTCCCCGAGCCCTTATCACAGTCAAAACAACTATTTTATTTGATAGTGAAAACATGATGTAATATAACAGAATAAAAGACAACAGAACCCTGACCTGTTCACCTGGCCGTGCTGCTGCTCCAGTTTCAACTGTTCTGCCTGCGGCTATGGAACCCTGACCTGTTCACCGGACGTGCTACCTGTCCCAGACCTGCTGTTTTCAACTCTCTAGAGACAGCAGGAGCGGTAGAGATACTCTGAATGATCGGCTATGAAAAGCCAACTGACATTTACTCCTGAGGTGCTGACTTGTTGCACCCTCAACAACACTGTGATTATTATTATTTGACCCTGCTGGTCATCTATGAACATTTGAACATCTTGGCCATGTTCTGTTATAATCTCCACCTGGCACAGCCAGAAGACGACTGGCCACCCCTCATAGCCTGGTTCCTCTCTAGGTTTCTTCCTAGGTTTTGGCCTTTCTAGGGAGTTTTTCCTAGCCACCGTGCTTCTATACCTGCATTGCTTGCTGTTTGGGGGTTTTAGGCTGGGTTTCTGTACAGCACTTTGAGATATCAGCTGATGTACGAAGGTCTATATAAATACATTTGAACAGAGAGAAGAGATGTGTATCTCCCGGCTGGAACAGTTAATCTCACAGAGGGATCATTTGAAACGGGCCTCAACATGTTGAGTTGAGTTCAGGGTAACAAACCAAAATCCAAAATCTTCTTTTTTGATAAACAGATGTTTGATTTATGTTTATTTTTTGGCCTGTACCTTGGAAATGGGTGACCAATTCTACAGTGAACACTGCATAGGGATGAATGATGGCCAAGACATCTGTCTGGCGAGTAGGCCTGGGATGAATGATTGATGAAAATACGCTCTTTGACTTTATCAAAGTAATGTTTTTGCATATTTTCAGTGTGGAACCTGTCTATATTTAGCGGGTAATAGCTGATCAATTCTAAATGCCACTAGCGGTTTGCAAAGTAGGGTCGTCACTAATGTTAGTTACCACAGCCACAAAGTTAAAAGCCCGTTTCTTAAATTTCGCTTACTTTCTGTTTTTAACCCTTAAAGCACATTTTTGTTTTCAGGAATTTTTACGATATATCGCCAATTTTGACTCTGTGGCTGCGGTAACTAGATGTCAATCGCAAAGTAACCTAAGCGAAAAATTACGCAAAAATGTAATTGACATTTATTTCAAAAGTGTAGCTCAATGTTGGAATACATATTTCCCTACTCCATTTCCAATTTGTGATAAAAAGGTTGTGATTTGACAAGCAATGTATCCCATCAGTTAGATCCGTTTTTATAGGCCCTTATTCCTGTTGGCGCACACAGCGATCGGGACACAACTGGACACAAGCTGCTTGTCTTGCTTTATTTTTTTTTTGTTCTGAATGTTGTCTTCAAGACAACATTTCAACCAAATAGTTGTACAGTATAAAAATTCTAAACAAAAATGTAACTTGGCAAGTCAGTTAACAAATTCTTATTTTAGGCTACCTGCTGGTTACTAGTCCAACGCTCTAACCACTATGCTACCTGCTGGTTACTAGTCCAACGCCCTAACCACTAGGCTGGCTACCTGCTGGTTACTAGTCCAACGCTCTAACCACTAGGCTACCTGCTGGTTACTAGTCCAACGCTCTAACCACTAGGCTACCTGCTGGTTACTAGTCCAACGCTCTAACCACTAGGCTACCTGCTGGTTACTAGTCCAACGCTCTAACCACTAGGCTCCCTGCTGGTTACTAGTCCAACACTCTAACCACTAGGCTACCTGCTGGTTACTAGTCCAACACTCTAACCACTAGGCTCCCTGCTGGTTACTAGTCCAACGCTCTAACCACTAGGCTACCTGCTGGTTACTAGTCCAACGCTCTAACCACTAGGCTCCCTGCTGGTTACTAGTCCAACGCTCTAACCACTAGGCTCCCTGCTGGTTACTAGTCCAACGCTCTAACCACTAGGCTACCTGCTGGTTACTAGTCCAACGCTCTAACCACTAGGCTACCTGCTGGTTACTAGTCCAACGCTCTAACCACTAGGCTACCTGCTGGTTACTAGTCCAACGCTCTAACCACTAGGCTACCTGCTGGTTACTAGTCCAACGCTCTAACCACTAGGCTACCTGCTGGTTACTAGTCCAACGCTCTAACCACTAGGCTACCTGCTGGTTACTAGTCCAACACTCTAACCACTAGGCTCCCTGCTGGTTACTAGTCCAACGCTCTAACCACTAGGCTACCTGCTGGTTACTAGTCCAACGCTCTAACCACTATGCTACCTGCTGGTTACTAGTCCAACGCTCTAACCACTAGGCTCCCTGCTGGTTACTAGTCCAACGCTCTAACCACTAGGCTACCTGCTGGTTACTAGTCCAACGCTCTAACCACTAGGCTACCTGCTGGTTACTAGTCCAACGCTCTAACCACTATGCTACCTGCTGGTTACGAGTCCAACGCTCTAACCACTAGGCTACCTGCTGGTTACTAGTCCAACACTCTAACCACTAGGCTCCTGCTGGTTACTAGTCCAACGCTCTAACCACTAGGCTACCTGCTGGTTACTAGTCCAACGCCCTAACCACTAGGCTACCTGCTGGTTACTAGTCCAACGCCCTAACCACTATGCTACCTGCTGGTTACGAGTCCAACGCTCTAACCACTATGCTACCTGCTGGTTACTAGTCCAACGCCCTAACCACTAGGCTACCTGCTGGTTACTAGTCCAACGCCCTAACCACTAGGCTCCCTGCTGGTTACTAGTCCAACGCTCTAACCACTATGCTACCTGCTGGTTACTAGTCCAACGCCCTAACCACTAGGCTACCTGCTGGTTACTAGTCCAACGCCCTAACCACTATGCTACCTGCTGGTTACTAGTCCAACGCCCTAACCACTAGGCTACCTGCTGGTTACTAGTCCAACGCCCTAACCACTAGGCTCCCTGCTGGTTACTAGTCCAACGCTCTAACCACTATGCTACCTGCTGGTTACTAGTCCAACGCCCTAACCACTAGGCTACCTGCTGGTTACTAGTCCAACGCCCTAACCACTAGGCTACCTGCTGGTTACTAGTCCAACGCCCTAACCACTACCTGCCGACCCCTTGTTAAATGAGTTTTGGCGTCAGATCGGGACTCAATAGACGTTGTTTCAGAGGCTGTCGACCGTATACTTCGACAGGGTGCAGAGTTGACTGGCAGGTTAAGGGGTGGTGTAAAGTAAAAATGAGTCTCCTCTGTAGACAGGGTGCAGAGTTGACTGGCAGGTTAAGGGGTGGTGTAAAGTAAAAATGAGTCTCCTCTGTAGACAGGGTGCAGAGTTGACTGGCAGGTTAAGGGGGGGTGTAAAGTAAAAATGAGTCTCCTCTGTAGACAGGGTGCAGAGTTGACTGGCAGGTTAAGGGGTGGTGTAAAGTAAAAATGAGTCTCCTCTGTAGACAGGGTGCAGAGTTGACTGGCAGGTTAAGGGGTGGTGTAAAGTAAAAATGAGTCTCCTCTGTAGACAGGGTGCAGAGTTGACTGGCAGGTTAAGGGGGGGTGTAAAGTAAAAATGAGTCTCCTCTGTAGACAGGGTGCAGAGTTGACTGGCAGGTTAAGGGGGGGTGTAAAGTAAAAACGAGTCTCCTCTGTAGACAGGGTGCAGAGTTGACTGGCAGGTTAAGGGGGGGTGTAAAGTAAAAACGAGTCTCCTCTGTAGACAGGGTGCAGAGTTGACTGGCAGGTTAAGGGGGGGTGTAAAGTAAAAATGAGTCTCCTCTGTAGACAGGGTGCAGAGTTGACTGGCAGGTTAAGGGGGGGTGTAAAGTAAAAATGAGTCTCCTCTGTAGACAGGGTGCAGAGTTGACTGGCAGGTTAAGGGGGGGTGTAAAGTAAAAACGAGTCTCCTCTGTAGACAGGGTGCAGAGTTGACTGGCAGGTTAAGGGGTGGTGTAAAGTAAAAACGAGTCTCCTCTGTAGACAGGGTGCAGAGTTGACTGGCAGGTTAAGGGGGGGTGTAAAGTAAAAACGAGTCTCCTCTGTAGACAGGGTGCAGAGTTGACTGGCAGGTTAAGGGGTGTAAAGTAAAAACGAGTCTCCTCTGTAGTTTGAACAGCATTAAGGTTACAAAATAGGTCACATTATAGGTTGAGTAGTAAACTCTTAGTTTAGTTTATGAATAGTAAACTCTTAGTTTAGTTTATGAATAGTAAACTCTTAGTTTAGTTTATGAATAGTAAACTCTTAGTTTAGTTTATGAATAGTAAACTCTTAGTTTAGTTTATGAATAGTAAACTCTTAGTTTAGTTTATGAATAGTAAACTCTTAGTTTAGTTTATGAATAGTAAACTCTTAGTTTAGTTTATGAATAGTAAACTCTTAGTTTAGTTTATGAATAGTAAACTCTTAGTTTAGTTTATGAATAGTAAACTCTTAGTTTAGTTTATGAATAGTAAACTCTTAGTTTATGAATAGTAAACTCTTAGTTTATGAATAGTAATCTCTTTTAGCTTGTAGTCATAGATTGGTGTGGTAGACAGAATGTAGACCTAATCATAATAATTACTGTATGATTGCGTAGTATATACTAAGTGTATACACCATGTGTATACTACGCAGACTAGTGAGGTCACAAGTACAGACTTGCAGAGAGAGTTCGGCAAGGTCGTAGCTGTGGACTTTGACTGTCGGTAGCTCTCTCAAGACGGTCTTCTGCTCTTAAAGTGAAAGCTAAGCTCTTTCTCCCATACAACTACTGGTCAACCTACAACCTAGAAAAAACAACAACGTTGTGTCGGTCTGTCTTCGTTTTAATATGAATTGAATCTGTGATCCTCAGGACATTTCTAGGCGTGTTATCATGTTGAATAGAAATAGGGCAGTCCATTCAGTTCTGGGATCATTGCATGTATTGTCAGCATCTGACATTATGCTTTGATATGCAGATTGTATTTCCTGTCTTAATGTGACCTTTATAAAAAGGTGCCAGATTTCATTTCATAGCTCGTCTTAATGTGACCTTTATAAAAAGGTGCAGATTTCATTTCATAGCTCGTCTCTATGAAAAAAAAGGTCAGACTAGTCTGCTACATCAGGGCCGAGGAGAGGAGAGCGCTCAGAGGCTACGTCCCAAATGCACTCTACCCACTACATCAGGGCCGAGGAGAGAAGAGCGCTCAGAGGCTACGTCCCAAATGCACTCTATCCACTACATCAGGGCCGAGGAGAGGAGAGCGCTCAGAGGCTACGTCCCAAATGCACTCTACCCACTACATCAGGGCCGAGGAGAGGAGCGCTCAGAGGCTACGTCCCAAATGCACTCTACCCACTACATCAGGGCCGAGGAGAGGAGAGCGCTCAGAGGCTACGTACCAAATGCACTCTACCCACTACATCAGGGCCGAGAGAGGAGAGCGCTCAGAGGCTACGTCCCAAATGCACTCTACCCACTACATCAGGGCCGAGGAGAGGAGAGCGCTCAGAGGCTACGTCCCAAATGCACCCTATCCACTACATCAGGGCCGAGGGAGAGCGCTCAGAGGCTACGTCCCAAATGCACCCTATCCACTACATCAGGGCCGAGGAGAGGAGAGCGCTCAGAGGCTACGTCCCAAATGCACCCTATCCACTACATCAGGGCCGAGGAGAGGAGAGCGCTCAGAGACTACGTCCCAAATGCACCCTATCCACTACATCAGGGCCGAGGAGAGGAGAGCGCACAGAGGCTACGTCCCAAATGCACCCTATCCACTACATCAGGGCCGAGGAGAGGAGAGCGCACAGAGACTACGTCCCAAATGCACCCTATCCACTACATCAGGGCCGATGAGAGGAGAGCGCTCAGAGGCTACGTCCCAAATGCACCCTATCCACTACATCAGGGCCGAGGAGAGAGCACAGAGGCTACGTCCCAAATGCACTCTATCCACTACATCAGGGCGGAGGAGAGGAGAGCGCACAGAGGCTACGTCCCAAATGCACTCTATTCACTACATCAGGACCGAGGAGAGGAGAGCGCACAGAGGCTACGTCCCAAATGCACCCTATCCTCTACATCAGGGCGGAGGAGAGGAGAGCGCACAGAGGCTACGTCCCAAATGCACCCTATCCTCTACTTCAAGGCGGAGGAGAGGAGAGCGCACAGAGACTACGTCCCAAATGCACCCTATCCACTACATCAGGGCCGAGGAGAGGAGAGCGCACAGAGGCTACGTCCCAAATGCACCCTATCCACTACATCAGGGCCGAGGAGAGGAGCGCACAGAGGCTACGTCCCAAATGCACCCTATCCACTACATCAGGGCCGAGGAGAGGAGAGCGCACAGAGACTACGTCCCAAATGCACCCTATCCACTACATCAGGGCCGAGGAGAGCGCTCAGAGGCTACGTCCCAAATGCACCCTATCCACTACATCAGGGCCGAGGAGAGGAGAGCGCTCAGAGGCTACGTCCCAAATGCACCCTATCCACTACATCAGGGCCGAGGAGAGGAGAGCGCTCAGATGCTACGTCCCAAATGCACCCTATCCACTACATCAGGGCCGAGGAGAGGAGAGCGCTCAGAGGCTACGTCCCAAATGCACCCTATCCACTACATCAGGGCCGAGGAGAGGAGAGCGCACAGAGGCTACGTCCCAAATGCACCCTATCCACTACATCAGGGCCGAGGAGAGGAGAGAGCACAGAGGCTACGTCCCAAATGCACTCTATCCACTACATCAGGGCCGAGGAGAGGAGAGCGCTCAGAGGCTACGTCCCAAATGCACCCTATCCACTACATCAGGGCCGAGGAGAGGAGAGCTCAGAGACTACGTCCCAAATGCACCCTATCCACTACATCAGGGCCGAGGAGAGGAGAGCGCTCAGAGGCTACGTCCCAAATGCACCCTATCCACTACATCAGGGCCGAGGAGAGGAAAGCGCTCAGAGGCTACGTCCCAAATGCACCCTATCCACTACATCAGGGCCGAGGAGAGGAGAGCGCTCAGAGGCTACGTCCCAAATGCACCCTATCCACTACATCAGGGCCGAGGAGAGGAGAGCGCTCAGAGGCTACGTCCCAAATGCACCCTATCCACTACATCAGGGCCGAGGAGAGGAGAACGCTCAGAGGCTACGTCCCAAATGCACGCTATCCACTACATCAGGGCCGAGGAGAGGAGAGCGCTCAGAGGCTACGTCCCAAATGCACTCTATCCACTACATCAGGGCCGAAGAGAGGAGAGAGCACAGAGGCTACGTCCCAAATGCACGCTATCCACTACATCAGGGCCGAGGAGAGGAGAGCGCACAGAGGCTACGTCCCAAATGCACCCTATCCACTACATCAGGGCCGAGGAGAGGAGAGAGCACAGAGGCTACGTCCCAAATGCACTCTATCCACTACATCAGGGCCGAGGAGAGGAGAGCGCTCAGAGGCTACGTCCCAAATGCACCCTATCCACTACATCAGGGCCGAGGAGAGGAGAGCGCTCAGAGACTACGTCCCAAATGCACCCTATCCACTACATCAGGGCCGAGGAGAGGAGAGCGCTCAGAGGCTACGTCCCAAATGCACCCTATCCACTACATCAGGGCCGAGGAGAGGAAAGCGCTCAGAGGCTACGTCCCAAATGCACTCTACCCACTACATCAGGGCCGAGGAGAGGAGAGCGCTCAGAGGCTACGTCCCAAATGCACCCTATCCTCTACTTCAAGGCGGAGGAGAGGAGAGCGCACAGAGACTACGTCCCAAATGCACCCTATCCACTACATCAGGGCCGATGAGAGGAGAGCGCTCAGAGGCTACGTCCCAAATGCACCCTATCCACTACATCAGGCCCGAGGAGAGGAGAGCGCTCAGAGGCTACGTCCCAAATGCACTCTACCCACTACATCAGGGCCGAGGAGAGGAGAGCGCTCAGAGGCTACGTCCCAAATGCACCCTATCCTCTACTTCAAGGCGGAGGAAGGAGAGCGCTCAGAGGCTACGTCCCAAATGCACCCTATCCACTACATCAGGGCCGAGGAGAGGAAAGCGCTCAGAGGCTACGTCCCAAATGCACTCTACCCACTACATCAGGGCCGAGGAGAGGAGAGCGCTCAGAGGCTACGTCCCAAATGCACCCTATCCTCTACTTCAAGGCGGAGGAGAGGAGAGCGCACAGAGACTACGTCCCAAATGCACCCTATCCACTACATCAGGGCCGATGAGAGGAGAGCGCTCAGAGGCTACGTCCCAAATGCACCCTATCCACTACATCAGGCCCGAGGAGAGGAGAGCGCTCAGAGGCTACGTCCCAAATGCACCCTATCCACTACATCAGGGCGGAAGAGAGGAGAGAGCACAGAGGCTACGTCCCAAATGCACGCTATCCACTACATCAGGGCCGAGGAGAGGAGAGCGCACAGAGGCTACGTCCCAAATGCACCCTATCCACTACATCAGGGCCGAGGAGGAGAGAGCACAGAGGCTACGTCCCAAATGCACTCTATCCACTACATCAGGGCCGAGGAGAGGAGAGCGCTCAGAGGCTACGTCCCAAATGCACCCTATCCACTACATCAGGGCGGAGGAGAGGAGAGCGCACAGAGGCTACGTCCCAAATGCACCCTATCCACTACATCAGGGCCGAGGAGAGGAGAGCACACAGAGGCTACGTCCCAAATGCACCCTATCCACTACATCAGGGCCGAGGAGAGGAAAGCGCTCAGAGGCTACGTCCCAAATGCACCCTATCCACTACATCAGGGCCGAGGAGAGAGAGCGCTCAGAGGCTACGTCCCAAATGCACCCTATCCACTACATCAGGCCCGAGGAGAGGAGAGCGCTCAGAGGCTACGTCCCAAATGCACCCTATCCACTACATCAGGGCCGAAGAGAGGAGAGAGCACAGAGGCTACGTCCCAAATGCACGCTATCCACTACATCAGGGCCGAGGAGAGGAGAGCGCACAGAGGCTACGTCCCAAATGCACCCTATCCACTACATCAGGGCCGAGGAGAGGAGAGAGCACAGAGGCTACGTCCCAAATGCACTCTATCCACTACATCAGGGCCGAGGAGAGGAGAGCGCTCAGAGGCTACGTCCCAAATGCACCCTATCCACTACATCTGGGCCGAGGAGAGGAGAGCGCTCAGAGACTACGTCCCAAATGCACCCTATCCACTACATCAGGGCCGAGGAGAGGAGAGCGCTCAGAGGCTACGTCCCAAATGCACCCTATCCACTACATCAGGGCCGAGGAGAGAGAGCGCTCAGAGGCTACGTCCCAAATGCACCCTATCCACTACATCAGGGCCGAAGAGAGGAGAGAGCACAGAGGCTCGTCCCAAATGCACGCTATCCACTACATCAGGGCCGAGGAGAGGAGAGCGCACAGAGGCTACGTCCCAAATGCACCCTATCCACTACATCAGGGCCGAGGAGAGGAGAGAGCACAGAGGCTACGTCCCAAATGCACTCTATCCACTACATCAGGGCCGAGGAGAGGAGAGCGCTCAGAGGCTACGTCCCAAATGCACCCTATCCACTACATCTGGGCCGAGGAGAGGAGAGCGCTCAGAGACTACGTCCCAAATGCACCCTATCCACTACATCAGGGCCGAGGAGAGGAGAGCGCTCAGAGGCTACGTCCCAAATGCACCCTATCCACTACATCAGGGCCGAGGAGAGGAGAGCGCTCCAGAGGCTACGTCCCAAATGCACCCTATCCACTACATCAGGGCCGAGGAGAGGAAAGCGCTCAGAGGCTACGTCCCAAATGCACTCTACCCACTACATCAGGGCCGAGGAGAGGAGAGCGCTCACTACCGTTAGTGCAATGACTGGAAGTCTGTGGGTATCTGCTAACATGCTAGTTAGAGGTAGCCAATGCTAACTACCGTTAGTGCAATGACTGGAAGTCTGTGGGTATCTGCTAACATGCTAGTTAGAGGTAGCCAATGCTAACTACCGTTAGTGCAATGACTGGAAGTCTGTGGGTATCTGCTAACATGCTAGTTAGAGGTAGCCAATGCTAACTACCGTTAGTGCAATGACTGGAAGTCTGTGGGTATCTGCTAACATGCTAGTTAGAGGTAGCCAAAGCTAACTTACCGTTAGTGCAATGACTGGAAGTCTGTGGGTATCTGCTAACATGCTAGTTAGAGGTAGCCAATGCTAACTACCGTCAGTGCAATGACTGGAAGTCTGTGGGTATCTGCTAACATGCTAGTTAGAGGTAGCCAATGCTAACTACCGTTAGTGCAATGACTGGAAGTCTGTGGGTATCTGCTAACATGCTAGTTAGAGGTAGCCAATGCTAACTACCGTTAGTGCAATGACTGGAAGTCTGTGGGTATCTGCTAACATGCTAGTTAGAGGTAGCCAATGCTAACTACCGTTAGTGCAATGACTGGAAGTCTGTGGGTATCTGCTAACATGCTAGTTAGAGGTAGCCAATGCTAACTACCGTTAGTGCAATGACTGGAAGTCTGTGGGTATCTGCTAACATGCTAGTTAGAGGTAGCCAATGCTAACTACCGTTAGTGCAATGACTGGAAGTCTGTGGGTATCTGCTAACATGCTAGTTAGAGGTAGTCAATGCTAACTATCTGCTAACATGCGTCAATTAGTGCAATGACTGGAATTCTGTGGGTATCTGCTAACATGCTAGTTAGAGGTAGCCAATGCTAACTACCGTTAGTGCAATGACTGGAATTCTGTGGGTATCTGCTAACATGCTAGTTAGAGGTAGCCACTGCTAACGAGAGGTGCTGAATACTTGACGTGTATCCCCGTTGAGTTACACGTGTAAAAGCACAGGGAGCAGATGGGCCAGAACATGTGGATGATGTGAAAAATAACTCACTGGATCAGCTGGTCCACAGAACTCCCTGAAGGTCTTCGGGCGTCAGTCCCTCTGATCTCCAGGGCCATGCAGGGTCCAGAACATAGCTCTGCCACCATGTTCTGTAGAAAGACTCACAACAGTTAGCTTAGCTGCATTGGAGTACATTGATTTCCATTGTTTTTTTTTTTATGATAAAATGCTAATATAAGTGGTTGGTGGCAATGGCTTGGTATTGTTCATATATAGTCTTCTTTTGAGCCACACAATCCCGCGTGGATTGCCGATAACGAGGCAAAAATACCTTTAAAATATTTAGTAAATAAACTAAGTGAAAATAAATTAAATAAAACCAAAAAGTAACAACAAAATTACATAACAATAACGAGGCTATATACAGGGGATACCGGTACCGAGTCAATGTGCAGGGGTACAGTTTAGTCGAGGTAATTTGCATAGACAATAAACAGCAAGTAGTAGCAGTGTAAAAACAAAGGTATAAAGGTGAACAGGTAAAATGGTGCCGGAGAGAATGGTGCTGGAAGGAATGGTGCCAGAGAGAATGGTGCTGGAGAGAATGGTGCCAGAGTGAATGGTGCCAGAGAGAATGGTGCCAGAGAGAACGGTGCGGGAGAGAATGGTGCCAGAGAGAATTGTGCCGGAGGGAATGGTGCCGGAGAGAATGGTGCCAGAGAGAATGGTGCCAGAGAGAATGGTGCCAGAGAATGGTTCCAGAGAGAATGGTGCCAGAGAGAATGGTGCCAGAGAGAATGGTGCCAGAGAGAATGGTGCCGGAGGAATGGTGCCGGAGAGAATGGTTCCAGAGAGAATGGTGCCAGAGAATGGTGCCAGAGAGAATGGTGCCAGAGAGAATGGTGCCGGAGGGAATGGTGCCGGAGGGAATGGTGCCGGAGAGAATGGTTCTAGAGAGAATGGTGCCGGAGAGAATGGTGCCGGAGAGAATGGTTCCAGAGAGAATGGTGCCTATTCCTATGGGCACTGGTCAAATGTAGTGCACCGAATAGGGACCAGGGTGGGACATGTACTTTCTGGTCCACCAGCCACATTCTTTGGATTTGTTAAACGAACTGCTCCCAGATGCTCTGTGTGACCAGCTGCCAATGGGATTTGTTAAAACGAACTGCTCCCAGATGCTCTATGTGACCAGCTGCCAATGGGATTTGTTAAACGAACTGCTCCCAGATGCTCTCTGTGACCAGCTGCCAATGGGATTTGTTAAAACGAACTGCTCCCAGATGCTCTATGTGACCACCTGCCAATGGGATTTGTTAAAACGAACTGCTCCCAGATGCTCCGTGTGACCAGCTGCCAATGGGATTTGTTAAAACGAACTGCTCCCAGATGCTCTATGTGACCAGCTGCCAATAGGATTTGTTAAAACGAACTGCTCCCAGATGCTCTATGTGACCAGCTGCCAATGGGATTTGTTAAAACGAACTGCTCCCAGATGCTCTATGTGACCAGCTGCCAATGGGATTTGTTAAAACGAACTGCTCCCAGATGCTCTATGTGACCAGCTGCCAATGGGATTTGTTAAAACGAACTGCTCCCAGATGCTCTATGTGACCAGCTGCCAATGGGATTTGTTAAAACGAACTGCTCCCAGATGCTCTATGTGACCAGCTGCCAATGGGATTTGTTAAAACGAACTGCTCCCAGATGCTCTATGTGACCAGCTGCCAATGGGATTTGTTAAAACGAACTGCTCCCAGATGCTCCGTGTGACCAGCTGCCAATGTGGCTGATAAGAATAGACATTCTACCAGCCGATCTCTAAATCTACCAGCATTTGGCTGGGTGTTAATTTCCCACCCTGTTTGGGACGCAATCTGCTTCTCGGAACAGAGATCAGATCAGAGCAGTCTAAATGGTGATGTGTTTGGTTTCCAAGGCAACGGACAAGGTCCCCTACCCTCAACACCTCTGGCAACAGACAGACTTCCAGGGGAGAATTATAGGCGATTGAGAAGGATACATATATATATATATGATACAAAGACAAATGTCTACCAGAGCGAAGGTATATCTATTCCCTGTATAACTACCATGTATCAGTGAGTAAAACAGCATCTAAGATAAAAAAATAAATAAAAAGACATTGCCTCAGCATGTGGTATGCTAGAATATGGCTGTCGAACCACCAAGTTTATACTAGAATATAAATGCCTCTGATATACTAGAATATGGCTGTCAGCATTCAGGGCTCGAACCACCCAGTTTATACTAGAATATAAATGCCTGTGATATACTAGAATATGGCTGTCAGCATTCAGGGCTCGAACCACCCAGTTTATACTAGAATATAAATGCCTGTGATATACTAGAATATGGCTGTCGAACCACCCAGTTTATACTAGAATATAAATGCCTGTGATATACTAGAATATGGCTGTCAGCATTCAGGGCTCGAACCACCCAGTTTATACTAGAATATAAATGCCTGTGTGCTTGTGCAAAGGTGTGAGTGCCTTCACGCAGTGGTATGAATAAATTAGCATATTTACATAGTTTACAAACTGTGTTGAAATGTCAAAAATATTCCCATACTCACAGGGTACTCGGTCACAACCCCTTTGTAAACTTCCAGGAATTCCTCTGCATTGGCCCGGTCCATGTTAAACTGTGAGTAGACAAGAGAAGGCAAAACTGTAATCAGTAACTGACTGCAACTCAAACATATACAAAAAAAAATAATAATTTGAGTTGAAGTGAAACGTAGAAAATGTGTCACTTTTGAGACCCTTTTCCAATGACCTGTGTGAATGTGGAGCGTGGATATGGACATGTCTAGATGGTTACATGAGTTCAGAACTGGGGAGGATCTCGATCTGTAGAGGACATTTTGTGTCAGTGTTTCTTACAGCCACACCAGTTCCTACTTAGAAAGGTCTAGAACTCCCTGCCCCTCTCAGCGCTCCATGTACAAAACCAGATGGTTGCCAACGGGTCTCTGATGCTGCAGATGAGAACATTGACTAGGCATCAGATCACTCTGTCTGGTTTACAGTCCCATTAGGGCTGCGACGGACTTGGGAGTCTGAGGTTACGGCAATTGGCCAGGCCAATGTACACGATCACCGGCATTTTGTTGTCGTTGTTAAATACATCATCTTTTTATTTATTTATTATTTTTACAGATCCTATTTTCGACGCACAAAACCATTCAAACAAAGTCAGATGTGTTTTCTGTCGTTTTTCTCATTTGCGTCACGTCCCATATTTGCATCACATCCCATAATAAGGATCTTGACACAGAAACCCAGAACACCCTGGTCATGCTGCTCCGAGACGTCGCTCAGCGTCACTCCAAGGAATTCGAGGTCGTCATGAAGTAACTTCCCGCTGAGCAGAAGATGAAGCTGACAGGGGCTGTTAGCCAATCCTAGCACACCACGTCAACCAGCTATTCCATTCCAGTCAAAGCCAGCGAATTGTAGGATTTGTGTTACTACATATGACATATCCCCTCCTCTCTTCTCCAGACCATTTCCGGAGACCTTCTCCCTTACCTCACCTCGCTCATCAACTCATCCCTGACCGCTGGCTACGTCCCTTCCGTCTTCAAGAGAGCGAGAGTTGCACCCCTTCTGAAAAAACCTACACTCGATCCCTCCGATGTCAACAACTACAGACCAGTATCCCTTCTTTCTTTTCTCTCCAAAACTCTTGAACGTGCCGTCCTTGGCCAGCTCTCCTGCTATCTCTCTCAGAATGACCTTCTTGATCCAAATCAGTCAGGTTTCAAGACTAGTCATTCAACTGAGACTGCTCTTCTCTGTATCACGGAGGCGCTCCGCACCGCTAAAGCTAACTCTCTCCTCTGCTCTCATCCTTCTAGACCTATCGGCTGCCTTCGATACTGTGAACCATCAGATCCTCCTCTCCACCCTCTCCGAGTTGGGCATCTCCCGGCGCGGCCCACGCTTGGATTGCGTCCTACCTGACAGGTCGCTCCTACCAGGTGGCGTGGCGAGAATCTGTCTCCTCACCACGCACTCTCACCACTGGTGTCCCCCAGGGCTCTGTTCTAGGCCCTCTCCTATTCTCGCTATACACCAAGTCACTTGGCTCTGTCATAACCTCACATGGTCTCTCCTATCATTGCTATGCAGACGACACACAATTAATCTTCTCCTTTCCCCCTTCTGATGACCAGGTGGCGAATCGCATCTCTGCATGTCTGGCAGACATATCAGTGTGGATGACGGATCACCACCTCAAGCTGAACCTCGGCAAGACGGAGCTGCTCTTCCTCCCTGGGAAGGACTGCCCGTTCCATGATCTCGCCATCACGGTTGACAACTCCATTGTGTCCTCCTCCCAGAGCACTAAGAACCTTGGCGTGATCCTGGACAACACCCTGTCGTTCTCAACTAACATCAAGGCGGTGGCCCGTTCCTGTAGGTTCATGCTCTACAACATCCGCAGAGTACGACCCTGCCTCACACAGGAAGCGGCGCAGGTCCTAATCCAGGCACTTGTCATCTCCCGTCTGGACTACTGCAACTCGCTGTTGGCTGGGCTCCCTGCCTGTGCCATTAAGCCCCTACAACTCATCCAGAACGCCGCAGCCCGTCTGGTGTTCAACCTTCCCAAGTTCTCTCACGTCACCCCGCTCCTCCGCTCTCTCCACTGGCTTCCAGTTGAAGCTCGCATCCGCTACAAGACCATGGTGCTTGCCTACGGAGCTGTGAGGGAACGGCACCTCAGTACCTCCAGGCTCTGATCAGGCCCTACACCCAAACAAGGGCACTGCGTTCATCCACCTCTGGCCTGCTCGCCTCCCTACCACTGAGGAAGTACAGTTCCCGCTCAGCCCAGTCAAAACTGTTCGCTGCTCTGGCCCCCAATGGTGGAACAAAACTCCCTCACGACGCCAGGACAGCGGAGTCAATCACCACCTTCCGGAGACACCTGAAACCCCACCTCTTTAAGGAATACCTAGGATAGGATAAAGTAATCCTTCTCACCCCCCGCCCCTTAAAAGATTTAGATGCACTATTGTAAAGTGGCTGTTCCACTGGATGTCATAAGGTGAATGCACCAATTTGTAAGTCGCTCTGGATAAGAGCGTCTGCTAAATGACTTAAATGTAAATGTAAATGTATAATATGCTGTTGCAGACATTCAATGACAGGGGCGCTGAAAACAGGCCTTTACCCAGATTAAATCATGACAGGAGAGATGTAATGTAGCCTAATCTACTGAAAACAGGCCTTTACCCAGATTAAATCATGACAGGAGAGATGTAATGTAGCCTAATCTACTGAAAACAGGCCTTTACCCAGAATGCATCATGACAGGAGAGACGTAATGTAGCCTAATCTACTGAAAACAGGCCTTTACCCAGAATGCATCATGACAGGAGAGATGTAATGTAGCCTAATCTACTGAAAACAGGCCTTTACCCAGATTAAATCATGACAGGAGAGATGTAATGTAGCCTAATCTACTGAAAACAGGCCTTTACCCAGATTAAATCATGACAGGAGAGACGTAATGTAGCCTAATCTACTGAAAACAGGCCTTTACCCAGATTAAATCATGACAGGAGAGACGTAATGTAGCCTAATCTACTGAAAACAGGCCTTTACCCAGATTAAATCATGACAGGAGAGATGTAATGTAGCCTAATCTACTGAAAACAGGCCTTTACCCAGATTAAATCATATGACAGGAGAGACTTAATGTAGCCTAATCTACTGAAAACAGGCCTTTACCCAGAATGCATCATGACAGGAGATGTAATGTAGTCTAATCTACTGAAAACAGGCCTTTACCCAGATTAAATCATGACAGGAGAGACGTAATGTAGCCTAATCTACTGAAAACAGGCCTTTACCCAGAATACATCATGACAGGAGAGATGTAATGTAGCCTAATCTACTGAAAACAGACATTTACCCAGATTAAATCATGACAGGAGAGATGTAATGTAGTCTAATCTACTGAAAACAGGCCTTTACCCAGAATACATCATGACAGGAGAGATGTAATGTAGCCTAATCTACTGAAAACAGACATTTACCCAGATTAAATCATGACAGGAGAGATGTAATGTAGCCTAATCTACTGAAAACAGGCCTTTACCCAGATTAAATCATGACAGGAGAGATGTAATGTAGCCTAATCTACTGAAAACAGGCCTTTACCCAGATTAAATCATGATAGGAGAGACGTAATGTAGCCTAATCTACTGAAAACAGGCCTTTACCCAGATTAAATCATGGCAGGAGAGAAATGCTGAATACAACAGGTGTAGTAGACCTCACAGTGAAATGCTGAATACCACAGGTGTAGTAGACCACACAGTGAAATGCTGAATACCACAGGTGTAGTAGACCTTACAGTGAAATGCTGAATACAACAGGTGTAGTAGACCTTACAGTGAAATGCTGAATACAACAGGTGTAGTAGGCCTCACAGTTAAATGCTGAATACAACAGGTGTAGTAGACCTTACAGTGAAATGCTGAATACAACAGGTGTAGTAGACCTGACAGTGAAATGCTGAATACAACAGGTGTAGTAGACCTGACAGTGAAATGCTGAATACAACAGGTGTAGTAGACCTGACAGTGAAATGCTGAATACAACAGGTGTAGTAGACCTCACAGTGAAATGCTGAATACAACAGGTGTAGTAGACCTTACAGTGAAATGCTGAATACAACAGGTGTAGTAGACCTCACAGTGAAATGCTGAATACAACAGGTGTAGTAGACCTCACAGTGAAATGCTGAATACAACAGGTGTAGTAGACCTTACAGTGAAATGATGAATACAACAGGTGTAGTAGACCTGACAGTGAAATGCTGAATACAACAGGTTTAGTAGACCTAACAGTGAAATGCTGAATACAACAGGTGTAGTAGACCTCACAGTGAAATGCTGAATACAACAGGTGTAGTAGACCTTACAGTGAAATGCCGAATACAACAGGTGTAGTAGACCTTACAGTGAAATGCTGAATACAACAGGTGTAGTAGACCTCACAGTGAAATGCTGAATACAACAGGTGTAGTAGACCTCACAGTGAAATGCTGAATACAACAGGTGTAGTAGACCTCACAGTGAAATGCTGAATACAACAGGTGTAGTTAGACCTCACAGTGAAATGCTGAATACAACAGGTGTAGTAGACCTTACAGTGAAATGCTGAATACAACAGGTGTAGTAGACCATACAGTGAAATGCTGAATACAACAGGTGTAGTAGACTTTACAGTGAAATGCTGAATACAACAGGTGTAGTTAGACCTCACAGTGAAATGCTGAATACAACAGGTGTAGTAGACCTTACAGTGAAATGCTGAATACAACAGGTGTAGTAGACCTCACAGTGAAATGCTGAATACAACAGGTGTAGTAGACCTTACAGTGAAATGCTGAATACAACAGGTGTAGTAGACCTTACAGTGAAATGCTGAATACAACAGGTGTAGTAGACCTCACAGTGAAATGCTGAATACAACAGGTGTAGTAGACCTCACAGTGAAATGCTGAATACAACAGGTGTAGTAGACCTTACAGTGAAATGCTGAATACAACAGGTGTAGTAGACCTCACAGTGCAATGCTGAATACAACAGGTGTAGTAGACCATCCAGTGAAATGCTTATTTTACAAGCCCTTAACCACCAATGATCCTCTCCCCAGAAGATATTCGAGATGATTCCCTACAGTGGAGGGGGCTATTTCAGACCAGAGGGCCTCCGTCCAAGTGAATTCATGATCCTCTCTCCCAGAAGATATGGCCCCTTTTCCATAACCCTATGATGACGACGGACAACTCAACCCACTAATATTTAGTTAGCATAAATAAACTGGTAAAACTGACGTAAATGCAACTTCACTACAATGCTACCGGTATCAGGCCCTTTACAGCATGTTACATAACATCATCATTCGTATTAAGGCTGGGTATAACATAAACCCCAATTCAATTGGTGTACAAAATGGGAAAGTAAATAGCCAACTAATAATGAGTTAATTATCATAATGGGGCGGCAGGGTAGCCTAGTGGTTAGAGCGTTGGACTAGTAACCGGAAGGTTGCGAGTTCAAACCCCGAGCTGACAAGGTACAAATCTGTCATCCTGCCCCTGAACAGGCAGTTAACCCACTGTTCCTAGACCAGTTAACCCACTGTTCCCAGGCCGTCATTGAAAATAAGAATTTGTTCTTTAACTGACTTGCCTGGTTAAATAAAGGTTAAAAGAAATAAAAATAAAAATAAAACTCAACAGGATTCAACCTGTCTCTAATTGTTCTCTGAGGAGCTCGTTTTGGTCTCGCCACAGTAGATATGCTGCCCATTTCATCAGTTCAACCACCTCAA